>NW_019387478.1:3751-8987 GCF_000671375.1 Centruroides sculpturatus | reverse complement strand
AATATTGTATTGAGTTTACGAGAGCGATTAGCATATATTTTAATAGGGGTTTGGTTGGGCATACGTAAAAATTTGAATTTATACCACATTTCTATTTGCCGTGATGCTTCTTTCTTAGCTATTAAATAAAGGAAAACTTGACTTGTATACCATTTTTCTATTGTCAGAAGATTATTCTGAAGCTTCGAAAATGAAGGAATTGATTTTTTAAATAAATGTATTAAGTACCACCTTTTTACTTTACAAATGCCCATGATAATATATTTTTCTACTAAGTAACAATATAAAATATTTATCCCTTCAACTGTCTGAAATTTAGAATTTCTCTTCTTTAATTCAATTAGATAGTTGATAATACGAGAGAGTGTTTTAAATAGGGTCATGTCGGACTTAAACAGATGGACTTTTATATCTTTTAGCTGGTGTAAATGCTCGAAAAGACTCATTTTGCGATACCAAAATTGTATATTAGTAATTTCTACAAAATATTTGTTTTTAAATGTATCAAAAGGAATAGTGGTATATACGGAATAATCTGTCGAGTCATGTTTGCTACAGATAATGGGCATTAGTTCTGAATTCTCATTACACTCCATGTTTCTATTTCGAAATAAATTTTTTGATTTATCATTATTAACATCGTACATTCGATTCTTTCTTCGCATGTACTTGCTTATATTACAATTATTTTTAATCCGTGAAGTCGAAGTTAGGCAACAGACCTTCCCTTTAAAGTATATTCTATTTGTTTTCTTCATTATGCAGTAATTGTATAAGTTATTAAAATTTACAGTTGTTTTGAACCACTTCTGAATTATAACACTACAAACACGTTCCATTATTCGCTTCCTATACACAGATCGTAAATGCCATCGCTGAATTACAAATGCATATATTTTGTTATTTCCTTCCAATTCTGCCTTGAATGTCGCTGATTTATGCTTCCATAATCTTCTTTCCGGCTTATAGTTAATGTTACGTGCAGGATTCTGACGTTCCTTCTCGTCTGCCCTTCTGGCTATAACTGTAATTTAAAATAAATGAGTAAATATTGAATTGTTTTAAATTCGTTCTTCCTGTGAACACAAAAGACTTTTAACGGCCAGGCTCACAATGAGCGACAAGAACCGGCCACCCACAAAATGTACTTAGGAATTTCCACTCCTCCAAATACAACTTTCACACCGAGAGAGGAGTACTTTACCCCTTAACCGCTAGATTATCAAGTCGTCAAATTAAATACTAACATCAGATACATGCCAAATAGTTCTTATCCATCATGTTCAGAAGAAAGAGAAGATACAGAAAACATGTGACAACATAGCAAACATATTCAAATAAGCCTTGTAAATCCAGAATTCCAAACATGGCGGCGAAAATAGATGAATTCATTGTTTAAAATTCATTATTATAACATCAACGTATCTGTTTATTATAAATGTATTGTTGGATTTTTAAAAGTTTTCGTTATTTTGATTAATTTAAGTGAAATTAAATCTATAAAACTAACGTAAAGCCAGTCACATATATTAGCATGTATTCAGCTCGAAATAAATAATTGGCAGACTTAGCGACAGACAAATGATTGAGCACTTTCGATTTACTGAGTGCAGTGTTAGACTTGTATGATTGGCAGAATATAATTTGTGTCATACGTAAAAATTTGATTGTAATTGGTTAAGAATTACGCACACTTCTGTAGCACACTTGCAATGCAAACGTTCTTAAAATCACTAAACGAAATTCGCGAAAGTGATATTTTTAATGATGACTGACGATTGTAAAAACTGTTATGGAAAGTGATATTTATTACATTTTAAAATGTCTCTGTATATCATATTATGTGACCTCACCCTTTGAGGTAGAGGAAGTGTCGAAATTTACGTGTATTTGCATCCGTTCTATTTCTTTTGTAATTTGCATACACACTCATTCGATTATCGAGACTGACGACAAAGATTCCCGACCGATTAATAAAGTTTAGAAAGGCCTACCAGAGGCCGAGCGGTCTTCGTCCCCGCACTTGAGTGGACTAGACCCTGAACACTGGGAGTTCGGTCGGACGGGCTGGCAGCATGGAGTTTTCCGGGTTTCCTCTATTTCAATGAAGCCTGAATAGGGGCCAGTTTCCCATAAAAATTTTCTCAGAAGGCATTCTTTCCCCTCGCGCACGTTTCTACAGTATAAGGCCGGCTCTTCGGTTGCATAGCGATCATTACATGTCTATCGGAAAAAGAGCACGTAAAGCTAGAATCTCCATGTAAACCGTTATATAACAAAAAAATAAAGACAAAGTTTAGAAAGAGTTGTCTGTTTCGCACACAGAATTCGTGCTATAAGAAACGGAAAGAAGAAAGGATGTGAAACGAGGTGTGCAAGATACAAAGAAAGATAGGAAAGTTTGAAAAAAAGAAGGCATGGGCCACCACAGGGCGCCTACATCGGCGTTTACTAGAACAACAATGAAATTACAAGATAAACAAATGGGTAGCCTTACAAACATTTACATTTTGAATATATATGTGAAACTTTTCTTAACATTTTTTTAAAATAAAAATTAAATTAGCACATCAGTAAACGTTGCTTTTTACACTTCCAAATAATAGTAATAATTAAACTTTTGTTTTAAATATAACAATTGTTAATTCGATTGCAAATAATTCCAATTTAATTAAGTCGCTATTTTATGTCTGAAGCGTTATGCATTAATCTTAAAATCGGGGATTATTTTTATGTTGTACTATAATACTGAAAAAGTAAATAACACATAAAATAGATAACAAACAATTTATTTAATAAATAGCAATGATAATACATCAATAATTCTGAATTTGAACAATATAAAATAACCTATAAAAATCACTTCTATAAAATTATTTTACGCTTACGATGTTAGAATTAAACGATTATAATACACCTCAGCGAATACATTTATATCTAATATTAAGAATTAACTTGACGAACTCGGCTTTTACTGTACGGTTTTTTAGGGAAATCGAACATATACTCATCTAAAAAATTTTTAATTAGCCTGGGAAGAGGCAAGGCTAACTCTTGTACTCGGTAAAAACAAGTAAAATCGGATATAATGTAATATTCTTAATCTTCGCTATCGTTTCTTACATAATTATAATAATTTAAGCATTAACTACAATATAATATCATTAATCCGGCCCTACATTGCTTTAGACACGGAGCCATCCCAGCAGAAGGAATTTTTATTTGTGTTATGGAATGTAATTTCTGATTTTTATCGTATGTTGTCAGCGAAACCTCTTTCTTACGTAGTATTTTCAATGTAGATTCGAATACCATAAACACTAACTTTTTGATAGTGTGTTTTTACTTCGGATAAAAGAGAATGAAAACATAATGCAGCAGGATCGGTGTGCATCACTTAATACAGCAATCTCGGCTGTCGTGCTCCTTTATCTGAAGTAACAAAACACTAACAGAACTTAGTGTTTATGGTATTTTTATCTTTTCATTTCGTTATATCTTAGAAACACTACAGATTATAACTTACAACAAAGTGGGTAACGTTAAAAATCATTAACACATAATTCTACAATTTTTATTGGTTTTCATCGTTATACAATTCATTTTCTCTTTTATTAAATAATTAAAAAATACAGTAGGCTATATTTAGTATACACATAATTCTCGTTTCATTTCAAAAATACAATCAGAGGACTGGTTAAAAAGATGTTGACTGGCAGATGGCTTAAATGTGAAGATATCTTGATAAAACGGGACTTTATTTCTTCTGAAAAGGATTAAAAATGGAGAAATGCAAACAATTTTGGGTTTATTTTTCTGCATGTATCGATGTTATTGTGCAGGGGCACACGATTATTATGTTCACAAATTTGAAGCGTAATATCTCCTGTCCTTTTCTGCAAAAAACATTGTTTAATAGAGGAGCGATGTTATTAAATTTTGGTCACTAAACTTCGAGGAGTGGGCAGATAAAAGGGGGTGGTGTATCTTATCTCGAAGAGGGTTGAAATTAATAACGATTTTACTGCTTATTAGCACTTACATTCTTTTTTATAATATTCATCCCTATTCTTAAAAATAAAGCTTTTCGCTATTTTATAATAGTTAAAAACATAAAAAGCTTTTTAATAAAACTTCATAACAGACGGAGCTAGCAAAAGATGCGGGGAAAGTTAAGAAACTTGATACAAGATTTTCTTTTGTATATGAAAACATTTATAAGTTTTTCATAAAGGTGATGAAATTGAAAATTAATAGTTGCATACACTATTATCTAATATCAATTGAGTTGGGAAAGTATAAAACGTTACATGTTTATTTTCATGAAACACCTTTTTTTATATTCTTTTCACTAAAATCAAAGGAAATGCCTAATCAAATAGCACTAAAATGCAGTCTAGTGTATGCATTAATTCATGATGATAATGCAATATTAGAAATTATAAAATTTATCACGATAGTTTTTACCTTTCCTGAAAAATAAATATATGTGAAAATGTAATATATTTATTGAATAATTTATTTAACTTATTATATATTCACATATATATATATTCATATTTTGTATGCAATTAACAATTAAAGAAAAACGACAATTATTATGGATTATGTCTAAGTAAGAAAAAAGTTTTCAGTATAATAAATAATTGCACAGTTCAATGATACATTTGTCATTTCATTTTCAATCTAAATTTAGTTTTTAAATATTTTTAAATAATTATTTAAAATATTCGTTTTATTTACCACATTTTAAATAAAAAGAGACTTTCTATAAGACAAGAAATCAAGTTTATGGAATTTCTTAAACGTTAGTTTTCAGCTAAATGTTCTATTTTTACACATTACGTAAAAAATGAAAGCTGCCATTGATTGAAATAATTAATTGAACAATATACCCAATCACATACAAATGATCTATTCTATGCTATAATTAATAAATCCGTTTAGAGTAAATGCTCAACATTGTATTTTATCAGAATTTAGTATATTTTAGCTAATTAATTATTAATTATTTAATCGAAATATATAAATTTTCTACTGAAATAAACAACAAAAAAGTACAGTATACTTATAAATTTTGGTTGTATAATACGATTTATATTAAAGTTTTCCCTATTAAAATGATTAAGATCAAAAATTCATTGACCGATGTATTTACTTTAAATACACTTTAAAATATTGTATTAAAAACGTATAACTAAAATTACCTTAAAATTAAAATTTAATTCAAATATTA
>NW_019387478.1:0-2149 GCF_000671375.1 Centruroides sculpturatus | reverse complement strand
TGTACATAAAATTTGTTTATATAATTTAAATCATAAGATAATTTATCTTTTGTACGTAATTCTACAATTTAAATTATTTAATTTTTAAACTGTTTGATTTATTTATTCTTATTTTAATATATTTTTTTTTCAGAAATGCTTTGAACAAACACACAAAAATCAACAGAAATCGATTTCTTCACATTCTTTCTTACCATTTCATTGAAGAATTTCAGAAAATTTTCTTGTATAATATTAGAAATTCTCTTATAATTGTAAATTTGTATAAATAATTGTATAAACATTACTTTTATCACACGTTTATAATGTAATTAAAATTCAAATTGTTGAATGCTACTAAAATTTTTTATGATTTGTAATTTGCTGAAGTTTCCCAAAAAATCTGAGGTTCAAATTTTATACGTTTCTATTACTTTCTCTTGTCATAACAGCCGGGGAAATAGTATTAGAACACAAAAATATATACATCCAGTTAAATCTATTTAATTAATATAAAAACAAAAAATTCACAGCTGAAATCATTAAATACAGCTGTATATATTTACACAATACACTTCACACTGTGTGTGGTGTGTAAATTAAAATAGATTCTAGCGTTTTTTTATTGTAATTGATGTAAAATTATTATATTGAGGGAGAGATTTCTGTTGGCAAAGTCTGGAATTCGTTAAAATCCGAAACTGGATTTTGTTCGTTAATAGTAATTGATACAATTGTACAGGCATTACTTTATTCCTGACTGAAGCACACACGTTTGCAAACTCATCTTAGATCGTTAATGGGGTGTTAATTAAATCAAACAGATTTTTCAGGTTTCAGTAAGCCTAAAGGAATGAAATTCAGTAAATACATAATCAATTTATACTTTTATCGTCAGAAATTAAACAAATTTTACAGAATAAATTGAAAATTTTGTTTATTGTTTATAACTCTATTACAAGCGTAAAAGAATTTTCAAAAATTTTGATATATTATTTAAAAGTAAACTTTTATATGGATTTTACATTATTGTCATTCTACACAGAATGGTCTAATATTTGGACAGGATTCTTGTTGTTTTCAGGGCTTTTACGTAATAATAACAAGAATTTTTGCATATGTATCAAACTGCATTGAAATTGTGAGAAATCATCATTTTTTGTCCGTTTAAAATCTTCACAAAATTTCATAGAAAATGGAAAAGAGCTTTGAAATTCGTAAAACTCGATTAGACTTTTTTTCAGTTGCAGCAGGTATGAGTTTAATTCACGAAAATCCTCATCGATTTCCTATGTACAATCATCTCTATTTTGGGGTATCAATAGTTGTAATGTTTTCACTGTTTCTTGTCTTCTAATTATCATTCTACACCAGCTTTGTATAGCTAAAACGTTTGTTATAACTAATCTACGTGCATACAACTCTCGATACCATTTACAAATGCGATTAATTCTTTGCCCACTAATTTCTAAAATGTTATCATATATAAAGTTTCTTACATTGTTTATTTTTGTTAACTTCTGTAAAATACACACAGCTTTACATTCTATTAAAAATTTGAAATATTTTCTTATTTTGTAGTCTCTTCTTTCTACAATTGGAAATTGTTTCATAGAAATTATTATTATTGATATTCGTACACATTTGTCAAATATTGTATTGAGTTTACGAGAGCGATTAGCATATATTTTAATAGGGGTTTGGTTGGGCATACGTAAAAATTTGAATTTATACCACATTTCTATTTGCCGTGATGCTTCTTTCTTAGCTATTAAATAAAGGAAAACTTGACTTGTATACAATTTCTCTATCGTCAGAAGATTATTCTGAAGCTTCGAAAATGAAGGAATTGATTTTTTAAATAAATGTATTAAGTACCATCTTTTTACTTTACAAATGCCCATGATAATATATTTTTCTACTAAGTAACAATATAAAGTATTTATTCCTTCAACTGTCTGAAATTTAGAATTTCTCTTCTTTAATTCAAGTAGATAATTGATGATACGAGAGAGTGTTTTAAATAGGGTCATGTCGAACTTATACAGATGGACTTTTGTATCTTTTAGCTGGTGTAAATGCTCGAAAAGACTCATTTTGCGATACCAAAATTGTATATTAGTAATTTTTACTAAATATTTGTTTTTAAATATATCAAAAGGAATTGTGG
>NW_019387477.1:0-10827 GCF_000671375.1 Centruroides sculpturatus | reverse complement strand
TTTGGAGTGAGAGACGATAGCAAACAATGTGGGAGGTCCCACTATCGAAACTTAAAATAGGAAATATGAAAAAGAAAAAAAAAGGAATAATTACCGTTGTATCCTTATATTGAAAATACTAAAAACAAATTTTAAAACAAACATTTTTGTCTTGTAAGACTTATTTTGGTTATAACAGTTTTTGTTATCAAGAAAAGCTTTTAAAAAATTCATGTGATTTTACATGAAATTTGCAGCTGAAATATAGTCTGTTATTGATTTGTTTTATCTCATTTATAGAATAAAAACTTAAAATTATTGTGTAACAGTAAAAATATATTAATAAAGAATTAATTTTAAAAATATAATAATACAAATTAATAAAGTAATATAAATTAAAACTTAACATACCTGGACCCATGGCTGCAGCAGCAGCAGCGGCAGCAGCAGCACCCATATGATCTCCCATACCTTGATTCCCAGAACCTTNACACACTGTAGAAAAGATGTTATGTTTATATAAATATTCAATGTGCAAGAATTACTTAGAAACATTTATAAATTTAATAAAATTTTTAATACTTCATGTGCATACTTTCATATTAATTAAAATAAGTTTATTGATTTAAGTAACCCATCAATTCAATTTTTAAACTATATAAAATAGATAACATAGGAATGAATATATTTAAGATATTGAAACTGGAAATACAGAAAAAATATTCCACTATTTTAAATTAAATATTCAAATAACTACCATTAGACACCAAACGAATTCTAAATTTACCAAACTTATGCAACAAATCCATTTTATAATAAAGAAAATTATAGATGTCTATTCTGTCTTGTAAGAACACAAAAATAATCAAACACACTGAAATGTAATATAAAGATATACAGAATGGAGGGGGGAAATACTAATTGAAATTTTAAGACCAAATTATAATTTTTTTTTATAATAATAAAATTTTAAAGTAATCATTTAATGAAGTTTTATATACAATGAAAAAATATATATATTTAATTAACAAAGTATAACAATAATAATAACTGAGTATGTACTAAAATTTTAATTCCAGATTTAGATTTCTTCCTATAGTTGTACAAACAAGTGAAGTTTAAAAAGTATAAAAGTATCCCAATTTTGGTTACAGAGGCAATGAAATAATCAAAATATTTTTATTATATTCAAATGCTGTTTTATCAAATCATTCATAAAAATTTAAAGTTAGTATTAAAACCATTTCTAAATATAAACATCCCACTAAACCAGATATATTGCAATAACACCACTTTTAAATATTAGAATAAAATGGTTTGATGTAATTTTTTTTCTTTAGTTCAAAATTCATAAATATAAATATTTCTTTCCAAATTTTTATAACATCCACCACAATTTATATATTTGTCAGTATTTTAAAATTTGTTTCTTACAATAATTCCCACTTTTATTTAAAATCATCATAATAAAATAATCACAACAAAACTAAACATTCCTATATCTATTAAATTCAATTAAACAAGTTTTCAGTAAATGCTGAACAAAGATACACAGCAACTCTGTAAAAAATGTATTCAATGTTATTTTAGACTGATATCAAAAAATCAATAATTAGCATTTAATAGTTTTTTATCTCAATTTCCTCTTTACTAAATGAAAAACATTTTAAGAACATATTTTACTTAATAGCTTCAACTATATTCAAAATTAATTTAAAATAAAGCAATTCATTTAATATTTTACAGCAGTTTAAATATAATTCTTTTCAGAGGTCAACAACAAAACTTCAAATCTTATAGCATATTTAATTTTAATTAATTAATAGTTTCAAATTAGCTTTCTGGCTTAATTTTCAAAAGTAAATTTTAAATGATGTACAGTACCTCTGAATACAAATTCAGAAAATAAATTTGAAAATGAAAAAACTGCCATTTTACAAACTTCGTTTTTGAATGTTTATGTTAAAGATAAAATTTTTCATCTTTTTTAGGTTAAAATCAGTATGAACTGATATCAAACAGTTTTAATATAAAATATCTTTCATATTACTTGCTTATCAAAATGCAAATAAATCTCTATGTCTATTTTCATAATTAATTTATAGCATATTGTACAAAATTAAATATTTAAGTTGTTTATTAAATACAACATATATTCTGTTGATTCTCTATGAAACCAATTTATTATTTCACAAAGAGTTTGCTAAATAATTAGTGATGTTTCAACAATATTTTAAATACCACACCTGGAAAGAAATTTCAAATTATATATTCCAATCAATATAAACTATCATTTTTTTTTTTCATTCTTGATATATCCCATAAGAAAAATTCTCTTGGTAGTGGCTAGTTTATATTCATCAAGTTAAAAATAAACTTTATAAACTTACAAATACTTTAATCTTTATCTATAAAAGTAATTATAGACTATTAAGTTTCCTTATATAATATAAAAATATGAAGTATAATTTTAAAAAATTTAATGACTCATTAAATCTATTACGACTATCTAAACTATTATTATTATTTATTCAACAGTTAATCCTGATTTATTATCCAAATTTATTAATAAATTATATGTTCAAATGAACTATGAAACTAAGTTCTAAGTTATAAGAATTCTCCATTCCAGAATTTTATTCAATAACCGTATAATTTCAAATTAAGCTGTAATTCTATTAAACTGTTTATTTCTACAATATTCTCAAACAAGAACAAGAGAAATATACATTGTTATAATTTGTAAAGCACATACCACCATGTTTAAATACAAAACACCTGTATTTCCAAGTGAAAATATATTCATTGCTATGATATCTAAATTCTACACAATATGAATGCTAAAATTATACTGCCTGCAAACAGAAATAAACATTCTAAACAAAGATATCAAACATATTTATGATATGATGTATTATTATTGTTTAAACACGAATTAATTTTACAAGAGTTCTTTCACTATAACAACAAACTTTCTAATATTTAAATTAAACTTTATTTGAAAGTTGAACTTTACTCCAAAATAAAAAACAAACATTACAGTAACATGAATATATTTTTATTACTCTAATTATTCAATTTTTAAGAAGATATATGTTGTATTTTTTCTTTATTTAAAATAAAATGGTCATGATTATATATTTATATATGAAGAAAACACTATCAAAGTATTCCTTTGAAGCAGCTGTCATTCTTCCTAATATAGATATAAATATATAATCTACTTAAAAATACTAATTACATTGAAATTTTACATCATTCAAATTAGCATACAATTTAAGTATTATTTTTTTAATGTTTAAGTAAAATTCAGTAGCGTAAATTTCTTAGATGCAATGAATAATCTTTTAAAAATATTATACATAAATTCAGTTGTACAGAGATCTTCAAAAAGAATGAAAAATAATGAAAACTATTGATGTAATTTTATCTTATTAACTTTATAGAACACATTTAGACTATTTCACATAAAAAGACCCATTTTATTGATCACAACATAGTACAATTCCCATGAGTGAAAAACTTAATTACACTTATAATATTATAACAATCAAATTGGAAAGTTAGTTAAGTGCATTTTACGATGAGTAATAGTATCTTCCTACTTCATAATGAAAGTTATCATTAACACAGGCATATACATGATAGACAAATTCTACAACTACAATGAAGATAAAAAAAATGAATGTCCACATTCAATATCTGCGTCTCTTGTTTTCCATTGGATAATCCTCCCTGTGATCTCTGCGATCCATCATTTCGCGAGGATTACCACGTCCTGAGATAGGACCGTTACCACGCATATTATTCATATTTCCAGAGGGCGGTGCCCCAGGAGGGCCCATATTACTGTGATTTCCAGGTACAGGACCTGGTGGACCACCCATATAAGGTGGAGGCTGATCAAATCGTGACTGTCGCTGCTGTTAAATGATTCCACAGTTCAAAAAATGCAACAGTCAGTTCATTATTTCAGTGAAGCGATGAGTAGCAGAACAACAAATCCATCCAATACACGCGAATGCCCATCAGGTAGTCCATAAAAGGAGGAAAGGAATGTGAAATTAGTGAAGAATAATAATAATGACGCACAAAATGCCAATTATAAAATGTAAAAGGTTTTACCTCCACAAAATGATGTAGTATAATATGAATGAACCTTAACTAATATAATTTTAAAATTATTAAAACTCAATGTTCCAATGCTGTTATTTCATAAGTGTATATACATATATACATTTATAAACTATTTAAAATATCCAAAATAAACAAGACTAAAAATTTCCTTTCCACAATATGCCGAGAGGAAAAAATACAAGAAATTAAAAAAGTACATAGAACATTCAATATTAATATAAAAACAACGTAAGTCTTTAAAAAATATGAGTATATCTAAATTTATACACTTGAAAGTACAAATTAATTATATTAAAAGTAATCCACTAAGAATACATTGAGTATCAAACAGGTATGAATTAGAATTATGGATTTGCATAGAAATTTACAAATTATGTATTTCAATGTACAATACATTTCACAACATGAGAGGTCATTTTTAATATATTTATATTACTTCTTTTTAGTTGAGGTAAAACAATTTACATTCACAGAAAATAACTATAAAAAAATATGAGAACAAAATAAACTTAACTCAAATGGCAGATTTATTTTATGTAACCTTCTTGGATGTCATACACACACATTAGATAATTTTTATACATATATATATTAATCTTATAAATCTATATTAATTTTTATATAAAGTAAAAAAATTTAATTTCAGTTAAAATTAAAATTCTCATTAAATATATTTAAAACTCATTTTGACAAAATTAAAAACAATAATGTTAAATATTATTATGAATACATGATTCCAGCTGAAAAAAAATGTAAAATTCACACAAATCAAAATTATCAATGACATACACAAAGACCTGAAATGTTACTGTAGTATTATATAAAATAAAAATTAAAAATGTTTAAAAATTAATTATTAGATCTATCAATCCAACAAATGATCCAAAATTTCAATTATTCAAATACCTAAAGCCAGATTACATTCAAGATATAATAATGCCAATATTCAGCATAAAAATTAAATCACAAATCACACTTTGGGAAAAATAGCAAAATGTTGAGCTTCTGTGTAATAGGAGTCCATGCATAACACACCTGGGGTGAATATACTTTATGATTCAAACGAATCCAATATTACTCTGATCATTCATATCCTGTATACCAGTGTTTTTCAACCTTCTTGAATACCTTTACAAGTTACCCCCTTTATAAGTTAAAAAATTCTGGCGACCACCCCAGGGCCATATTAAGACTATATCAGTAATTTTAAAAACTACGTATTTAATTTTCTTTCTGTTGAGACCTAAATATCAATCGAAAAACCAATTGTACTGTAAAATAAAAAGATACAGCCTTCTCACTGAAATTGTAGTTTTCTTTTATTGTAGTGGACCTACAAACACTTGTCTTTTTCTTTTACTGCAACCTCCCACGTAAGGCTTTGCGACCCACAGGTTGAAAAACATTGCTGTATACAAATGTCATCTAGAATCAACTGAATCACAAACTAATCTGGATGGAGGGTAGAATCATTTGAATCAGATAAAGATTAAAGATGGCAACTACCATAATTAAAGTCAAGCTTATCATTGACAGCAAAGAAATATGTTTATTTCATTTTCAAAACTGCTGTTCCTAAACTGATAAAAAAAAAACTAATTTATTATAACAAATATATAAAGACTTAATACATTATTTTAAAAATCATTTACGATAATTTTGCACAAGACCATGTCAAATAAAATATTGAATTAAATATTAAGTTATGCTTCTCACTGAAATAAAAGTCTAAAAATAAATAATCTTTCTTAATCTTTAATAAAACATTCATTTGTAGATTTCACAGACAGATTTTTCTGGTTATGATTGAAGTTATATTATGGCATCAAAAACATTATTGAATTTTATACTATTTTGTTTTATGGTTTAAGAATATGTAGTCAATATATTATGATTAATATAATAATGAATTTATTATATTAATCATAATATATTGACTACATATTCTGAAATGTTTTAAAAAAATATTTGCAGTATGTTACTTTCATTTTTGTAAATTCCACTGTATTATTTTCAAATTTTTAAATAAATATTAAATATATAGGACTAGTTCAATTAAAAATGAAGTAATTTCAAATACTCAACAGATATTAATACCATTGTCTTATGAAAGTTTCAACCTATGTACTGCATTGTTAATATAGGCAGTTTAACATTTTCTACAAATTAAAAATTATAATCATTTATTATAAAAAGAGTATATTTGGATTTAAAATGGATCATTAAAATTTAAAAAATCATATTTATTCAATGATGATAATATTTCAAAATTTAATTTAAGTAACTAATAAATAATAGATTTACTATAAACAGCCTTTTTGGTACTATAAAATACATGTATAGTTTTATTAAATCTGCACTACAGTAACTAAACACAATGATTATCTATTTAAACATTCAGCATATTACATTTATGGAGTTTTAAGCAGTAAGTTTATAAATAAATTTTATTCTAAGTTTTTAATAAAAAAAGCAATACTTATAAAATGCAATTTTAATTAGATTTCTATAAATATTTCTGTTTAAGGTGCTATTTATGCTTAAATTATTATTCAAATGGATTCAGTTACTAACAATTTTCACAATAAACTGAAAAATTTATTAATAATTAACTAAATCAAATATTAATATAGAAATTTTATTGGAAATTTATGTTAAAATTCTAAAATATTTTAACAAATTCTGTATAACATGATTATTGAATTTATATCACTAATGGTTATTTATGTATCCTATAATTAAAATAAATCGTTGACAATTTCTCATTCTAAAACCTGAAATTTTATACAAATTTCACACTTGCTTGAATAAAAACTCTTTTGTTAGTCATTATTAAAATATATTGCAAACTTCAATTTTTTACAACAAAAATTTATTCTGTTTAGAATATTGGTGATTAATACATCACTACATTTTCTATTAGAAGTATTCATTTTTAATATAGTACAATATCCTATATATATTGTTTAAAATTATCTTAAAGTATTGATAACTGTAAAATCGTAAAATATTTCAAATAGAGAATTTGTTGTTAAAAATATAAAAATTTATCAGCAAATGTATTTATAAATAATCACAATTTGCATTTTCTGAAATCAAAGTTGTCTTCAAAAAAAATCTATTCTGAATATTATAAATTTCCTCAATAAATGTTGCAAAATCAGTGCAACAAACTTTATATATAAATCCTTATTATTCACAGTGGCTCAGAAATTTTTATTTTTAAATCCAATAAAAATCATGAAATGAGTAAAGCATTTTTATATAGTAATTACATAATCCCAAAGTTGCTAATTTTATGATTATATGGCTTTATAAAATAAAGTGAATTTTTCAAAGTAAAAAACATTCTTCCGTGAAAAGATTCCTCTACTTCTATATAGCTAATTCGAATCCTCATAATTAAACTATATACACTAAATTTGAATTAAAACTCAAGCATATTAGAATAATTTTTCCATAAAAAAATTAATTTATAGAAAATACATGTATTATCAACTATCATCATCATATATAGAGCACAATTCATTTCCTATACATTGCTGCTTAAATATAATATAATTATTATTAATAAATTATCAATGTAAATTAGAAGCATTTTAACATCAGAATTCTCTGACATATATTTCATGCTTTTTCAATATATTTAATTCACTAGATCACAAATTATAAAAATGCCAAAATAAGAATACCATAAACAAGAATAATAATCATCAAGTTAATGTAATCAAACAATGAATAAACGAAGTTATAAACTGAAACATTACAAGATGAATATTTAAAAGTACATTACTATAACTTGCATTATCACATTTGATATTATACAGTTTTTCAAAAATTAAGTTGCAGATAATACACAAATCATATCGAAAATAAAACAGTGCACTAATTTAAATTTCATATCATTGTACTTTACTTAAAATTTTCTTTATTATATAACGAAAATTTATCAATCATAAATTCATCAAGACATTTTAAAAACAAACTAAAAAGACAATAATAAAGAGTGCACACAAATCACCATTTATAAACTGAATTGAACTATATAAACATTATTACATACTGTTGCATTTTAGAAGGACACTAATTTATATTAATTTTAATTATCAATCAATTACTTTTTTACAATCATTACATATTAATAAAAATAAAAATTATGTTACAACATTTGAGATTAATATCAAACAATTATCAGTAGAAATATATTTTGTTAAATAATCATAAAAACAAAACAGATAATAAACTTATTCAAAATCATTTATAGTCAGTCTTATGAATGAAAGATCTTAGACAAGAACAAATACTACAAATATTCAAGTACATCAACAGCATTATGTATGATCAATAAAAAGACAGAATTATCTAATGTGAAACAATCAAGAAGGTTACATTTTTTGGTTATTTCAGAATTATTAATATTACAATAGATATTACTGACAAAAATTGATGATAATATTAACACAAAATTTTTATAAATTTTTTATAAAATTTTATGAGATTACCATACTATCTTTTAAACTGTACAAAAACACTTAAATGTAAAACAATGATAAGTATTATTTTAATTTATTATCAGTTGCTAATTAATAGAATTTTTCTAAAAGCAAGTTTTGTAATAATCATACTTTTTTTAAACCTCAAAAAATAAATATCTTAAATAATCTTGACAATCATTTCTTTAGTTTTTTAATTTACTAAATACTGAAGTCAAACAAAGAAAAAAACATTTCATATCCACCAATAATTGGAAATAAGGAGAAACATTTTACATTACACTCAGCAATAATTTTCATATTAAAAGCTATTTAAAATGAAAACATTTTAGAACTCAATACATTCAAAGTAAAAGTTCACATGCAATATTTACATTTTAAAAATTAAATTTGTTTTCTGTTTAATTTTTAGTCATCCAGTTTCTTCTACTCAGGTTTATTAAAAACATGATACAAAGTAGATAATTATAAATTTTTTTAGCACACTGAGAAATAAAATTGTTTTTTTAATTTCCATTTAATTTCTCAAATGTATTTTTAAATAAAGTTTACGGCAAAAATGAATGTATATTTCCATATTAGAAGAATTTTTTAGTAGACTAAAAATATATATACAATGGGTGATCGGTTAACGAACATAATCCGTTCCAAGACTTTGTTCACTATCTGAATTGTTCGTGAACCAATTATCGATTTACCATAGGTTTTAATGGGAATTTAATTAATTCATTCTGGAGACCCCCAAAATAAAAAAAATATATATTTTCTTACTACGTTTATTTATATGTAATAATAAAAATACATACATACACAGTCTTGCGTTTTTATTAGTCATGTTTTTTCTGTTTGAAAAGGTTAAAGAATCTATTTAATATCGATTGCTTTTCTATCTTCTTCAAGATTTTTTGTAAGTAATTAATAGCATTGCAATTATAGAAATCCCCAAGCCTCAACCTGGTTTAGATGCCATTCTAACATCATGTTCTGACATCCTCCCACTTCTTCAAAGGATCTTTAATAACAGATATCGGCATTAATCCTCTTTTTCAGAAGAAAACATATCTTGCTGAGTTTCTTGATGTTCTTCATTCATGAGTTCTTGTTTTTCTGTTGTCAGATCCGTTTCAGGTTCCATTATGAACTCTTCGATGTTCTTTATTTCTCAGATTTGATTTTTGTTACTCTTTTAGCTGCTTGAGTCTTCTTGATCATACAGTATTTTTCTTAAATAAGATTGAACTGCTGCCTACTGTAGACCTGTTCATGCCATACTGCCCAGCAACATTAGGCATATTCTGCCCACCTTTGCTATTATACTCTCACCTTTCGAAAAGAAAAACGGATGCAAAATTTAACGAGTGCCTACCCAACAGTCTTGCGAATACATAACAGAATTGTTTTGTCAGAAAAATAAAAGGCTGGAATTACAAGGGAGAGTTTCAAAGTTCGGAGGAATACTATCCGATCGGTATATACCGGCTTAAGTGTCAATGTCGACGTCTCCCACACTCCGAAAAGTTTCGAATTGTTGCCCGAAGACAAGGGAAGACCAATCGGTATTCATTANTTGTAATTGTAGAGCTCCCTGGGCCTATTAACCTCAACCTGGTTTGAATGCCATTTTAAGACCACTGTTCTGACATCCTCCCACTTCAAAAGATCTTTAATAGCAGATATCGGCATAAATCTGCATTTTCAGAAGAAAACATAAAAGAATTGTTTCTGTCAGAAATATAAAAAGCTGGAATTACAAGGGAGAGTTTCAAAGTTTGGGGGAATACTATCTGATCAGTATAATACTGGGTAGAACGTCGATGTCTCCTGCGCTCCAAAAAGTTTCGAATTGTTGCCTGGAGATAAAGGAAGACTAATTGGTATTCATTATTTTACGTCACTTCTTCTTGTGTTTGTTCAGTGAAGTGTTTGTTATCTGAACATGTGTTCATTGTCCGATCATAAAAATCTTTCGCGAAAGTGTTCATTATCCGATTTGTTTGTTAACCGATCACCCACTGTATACAGTATTTTAATTCTCAATCTCATTTCCTTAAAAATAATCACCATGACAAATACATATCATTAGAAATAGTATTAGTGTACATAAAAGTTATTGTACCTTTCTGTATTATATGGATATTGGTAATTTGATTAAAATTTTCAAAAATCCATCAATGAGTTGCTTCATTTACCAGCAACGTTTTGTGGCACCATCCATTAT
>NW_019387476.1:17505-25161 GCF_000671375.1 Centruroides sculpturatus | reverse complement strand
TGTTAAAAATATGGAGAGTGGATTATCTGACAACACAATTAATTCTAGATTTCAAAGTATATACACTTCAATGTATAGAGAATGTATGAACTGCATTAAATTGATCCGATTTGGAATAAATTTCACAAATTAGTTATAATTAACCGATGTGATCAAATTTAATCTAATTTATCGTTAAACACCATAATTCGACTATAACTAACAAGTAAGTCCAAGAATTAAAGAGAAATTTTTCATATCTTATGTATACTCAGAAAAATATCCATTAACTCTTAAAACAAAAAAGAATGCGTTTAAATGTATATAAATGAAGTCTGAGGGGAAAAAAATACAAGATTTTAGTGTGTAATAAGATTAAAATTAAAACAATAAAAGTCAGAAGAGACGAATGAATATATTAGTATAAGTTGAAATATTCGAAAAACTTATGTTTTGTATGATTCTACCATACAGGATGATCCGAAAGTCAGCTAAACATTCCAAAGACTTAATGAATGCTACCTTATTAAAATATTTAATCACTGTTAATTTTATCACATTTTCACTAATTTTGTGAAAGAAAAGCACGTTGTTCTAGTTAATATTACTTGTAAACTTCTACTTCTGAGCCACTCAGTATAAAGTGCTATTGGCTTCAAATAAATTCTTGTTTAACTAACTAATTGTTTTAAGTTATACCATTTTAAAATAATCAAATAACTTTTATTAACAAAAGTAAACCTGATGATTTTCCTCCACGCTAAATAAACTTCATTTGTTAAAAAATGGAGTCAATGAATCTAAGTTAAAATCTACGTTTATTCAATTTGACTCTATTTCACTCTGTAGATTATATTCAATTAGCAAAATTAAAATCTTTAATTATTAATTTTATATCAAATGTATTGACTGTATATTTAATTAACATCTTAAATATAAGAACGTATCTTTGAATGTTTTCAAGTCATTCGTATTTTTATATATTCGAAATTTCCTCAAAATATTTTATAAATAACTTATATTGGCTTTTTGCATAAATTCTAGAAAAAAGCCGAAGTTTTTCAGAAAATTAGGACTAATTTTTCCGATTTTCTGACACACTACTTCATATCTTAACATGCATGCATCAGAACACTTTAAAGCAATACGGGCTACGGTAAAAAAAATTAATATAAATGATAAAAGCCAAAATTAAATTTATGTATTTTATATTTTAAAAAATATTTAATAAAAGTCTCCAGACTATAAACCACATCTTAAAAATAGTTCCATCAGTACACGATTCTCTTAAAAAAGTAATTCAAATTAACATGGAATTTTCATTAAGATTTTAAGGGAATAAATTAATTATAAAAATGTTTTGTTTCTTCTTTACTTTTCACAATTTTAAAGAAGAAAAAAATCCGTTTTTCTCTATGTTAAGGAACACGATAATGATTTCGAGCAGTCTCTTGCGGATCCTTTTGATAAAAAAATTTTTTATTCCAATTCACAAAACTACGATTATAGAAAAAGAAATTACTAATGCGAAATAATTCCGAATGTTTATCGCACTTCTTCAAAGAATGAACTAGAAGACTTAAAATTGAGAAATTTAAGGACATGTTCCCATCCCCACTTTAATTGTAAAAAATAATTCCACATATTTAATTTTTTATACTTAATAACAAACATTAAGTACGATTCTAACTTTAAAATGCATAATTTTACGGGAAATGCGCCGTTAAAGACACAGTCAAACCTCAATATAACATCCTCCTAAAAAGCGCAATCCCGATAAAAAGTCAATAAGTACTCGAGAAAGATTCTTCCCCATTAAAACGAAAATTACTTGTGAATATTCTCTCGAATTACAGCATGTATATCGCTATTTCCGACGCTCTTTATTTACCCTATCTTCGTTGACCAATGAGGATACGGTACATTCTTACATCGACCTTTCAGCGAATGTAGAAAAGTATACACCGATACACTACACTGATGAAACGGACAACTTGTTCAACAACGACGTAAAAATGTATACTTTTTTACACGAAATGAACGGACTCAAATGTTCGCATTGTTTGAGTCTCAGATACTTTGGTTTGGCTCCACACTATTTAGTGTCAGTTTCAGATGCAAACAAACAGTGGCATTAAATCGACCGTACAGAGAAGGGTCCGAAGATTCACATTCAAATAATTCAGAGATAATGGATCAACCAACAAAAATTTCAAAGAAATAATCTCAAATTTTTGCGTATTTTAATGAAAAAAATTCGATAAAGTCAATAAAGCGAATGTAGTAGCATTTACATATCATACATAACACACCGATGCTTGTAAAAAAAGCTAAGACACCTCTGACCTATCTGAAAACGATTTTTTTTAAGCAATTTCTTACTGCTTTGCCTCTGTCTGTATACAGAAAGTGTTTGCACGGAGTATCACCAAATCTATTTGGACTAGCAACTTCGAGATATATTATATGAACGAAAAAAAAATGTCGCACGGTGTTTGCTAGATAACCATGTCACGTCGTCCATGTAAAAGTTTTCTTCGCAGATTATATAATTTATAACTATATTCTATGCATCACGGCTTTGTTTTATATGCAGATAACAATATAGAGTACAGCTATAAATGCGTTGTTTATATCGATGTACTATGAAGTTCTTCTTTCCTCATAAAAAGTAAACTGTAGTTTTCTCTACCAAAACTTCTGTAAGAATCGATCGTTTATTTTTTTTTACATTACGGAATAAATTCTACTATCGTAATTTTTAATATTCAGGATGACTCAAAAGTAAGTTAACGCACTGTTTTCCAACTATTCAGTAACATACGAAAGTGCTGAAGCGTCATATGTTACTAAATGTTAGTGTATAGTGAAAAAGTTTTTAAATACTTTGAAAAAACTGCTCAAAGTATTTAAATAAGACAGCAAGTTAGTCTTTATAATGGTTAACTAATTTTTAAACCTTCCTGTATAATGTATAGTATATGATTATATATTGAAGTATATACAGAGAGGATTGTAGAATTATACCTAAACATTCAAACCTCGATATAGCGTCCTCTTAAACAACATTATACTGGTAAAGCGCTAATGAATACTTGTGACTAGCTGACTTTTGGATCACTTTGTAGTTAAAGTCTGCAATAGTTGTTGCACAGACTGTTCGAAACAAAGTTATACAGTAGTTTGATTTTAACTATTTTCCAAGCTAACAATAGAAGAATATTCTCTAAATAAACATAAGTTTAGTTTTAGCATTTTTCTATATCACGACACTTAAATCTTTGCGCATCGAGTACTCTGTATGCAATTATGTGACGCCCGAACAAGCACGCAACGCGTCCCGTAGCATCGTTTGTAAACCGATATACGGCACTGATTAGTTTTAAATCAAACTTATAATATCCTGCAGCTACTTTAATCATAAAAATAACCCTTTAGCATAATGATATTTTAAAAAATTCGATCATATGCTCTCTGTGGCACTTCACTAATCATCCTACAGTGGGAGTTTTTTGAAGAAGTATGATTTTCGTATTTAAAATACCTGTTACAACACCTGCAACCTGAGTAGAAGCGACGATTTTTTTTTGGCCAAACATAGTAGAAACTATACGGTATCCGAAAGAAGTAACTCGATACTTCTCGGATGATATAATGCAATGCGACGCTCGATGACCACGAATGCCAGGAACGTCGCGAGAGTGGCACGCAATCCCAGGATTTTTATGTATAGCTTCCATCCGATGGTTCTCCTAACGAAGAAGTCGTCGTTTTGTGGCTCCACAAGACAATAACCTATGTTAATTATTTATCATTTTATATATTAAAACTGTGGTGCTATTAATGACTAAAACAGCGATGCTGCCACTGATTAAAACAGTGATTATATGCTGAAAGCCACGAATTTTTAATGATCCGTCCCAAAACGAGCCGAAATAAAACTAAAGAATCCATTCGAAAAACGAACAAAATATGCCATTTTGCCTCGACTACTTTTAACGATTTTATGAATTTTTAACCTTTCTCAAGTTTGTTACTGAAATTTCACTTTATTCATTTTGGTGGCTTCGTAGGAGATATTGAAGGAAAAGGAAGCATTAAAGTTCGATGCACTCACTCCCTTCTCTATTGGAATAAATATACGA
The DNA here is from genome assembly GCF_000671375.1 of Centruroides sculpturatus. Classification (NCBI taxonomy): domain Eukaryota; kingdom Metazoa; phylum Arthropoda; class Arachnida; order Scorpiones; family Buthidae; genus Centruroides; species Centruroides sculpturatus. The sequence continues at coordinate 21,037 of NW_019387476.1, read as the reverse complement.
CTTTGTCAAACATAACATGACCATTTTGTATTTTGGAATCCATCGATTTTTGTCACAGTGAAATTTTTTCGAAAGAAACAACGGAAAACCAAATATCTTATAAGGAAACACATCATCGAAAATGAAACGAAATTTAAGTTCAATCAACTTTTCCTAGTTACAAAGCTGTATTTTACACTTTCGAAATCATTTGTTACGTTTATATATTAGACCCCTTCACGTAAGAAACGTTAAATACTGCAATATTGAAGCATCAATGAATTAGATGCACAAAACTATCAAAGAAAAGTGCAAATAATTTTAATAAGAAAACACTCCCGAGAAAACGGCGTCAAAAAACTCGGAAAGAACTATTTACGAGTGATCGTGATCGAATTCGAAATATTCGGTTTAAGTATTTTGCTACCCGATAATTGAATATATACTTTAAATTAACGTTACATACTTGATGGCACTTCAGCCAATAGATGTACGAGTTAAGAACGGAGGCCTCAGGATAAACGAACTCCAAAACTGATCTCGATCTTTTAAATCTTTCCTCTGTCCAGTTAAAAGTAGTTTGATCCTTTGTAACACGCAAATATTCGCTTCTAACGATTTGCTAGCGCCTAACAGAGTTCATAACGATTAATTATCACTTTGTAAGACTAATTAATTCATCGATCTTTATATTCAAACGGAAAAAACTAATTCAGAAATTTGCTACTATACGCGACATATTTAAAAAATTAACAAGTAAACGTAAATTTCGTACATATGGATGTTTTTTTTTGATAATTTGAACCACTCGCAATTATTTCTTTATCATCTGATACAGAATTTTATTCATTATTTGTTGATACTATCACACCTTGATTTAGAGGCACGATTTGTTCGTCTCTAACAGTACTAAATCGAGCGAAGTGCTAAACCAAACTATCTTCTATAATACGAATTATAGGCTATACAGTAACCACAACTACGCACGAGTCTAAGGTTGAGAGGTTGAAAGTCACGTGATTTGGTGATAATGTCGTTTGCAATGCAAAATCGTATATTCAGTAATTCACAGATACCGAAGGGTATTTAATATTGATGAGGAAAATCTGTTTAATAATATCCGTTGGTGCTAATTAAAAGGACGCTATATCGAGGTTTGACTAAACTGGAGATGCGAGATGCAGCCAATTTATTTAATTTCCATTATTGGTTCTCTTTGAAAATACTACTGATTACATGTTAATACCCTTTAACCAAATTGGTGGATATGACTTCATTCTAGGATATCACATGCGCAGATTTCAGAAGCATCGAATCGATTCTCCAAAGAGCATCCAAAGAAGAAAAAAAGGCCACAAAATGATTATTTCTTTCTTTTACATTAATCAAATATACAATTTTTATTAACAAACACGAGACTTTAAATATTAATTTACGAAATAATACGAGTCTACTGGAAAGAAAATAATTTAAATAATTAATAAAACGATGTTCCATCCTAATAAATGAATTAATATAAATTCCGGAATACGTCCGACCGATCTAGAACGTTTAATTAACAATCTACAGACGAACGATTCCATATTGCCATTCCACATTTTTGCCTAAAAAGCCCTAAATATACATATAAATTAAATAAATATTTACGAATATTTTCCATAAACTTCCATTTAAATAATTTCTCTCGTTACATTTATTTTAATTCCCTTCTTTCTTGGGATAAATTGTAAACAAATTTATAAATAATAAGCAAAAGCAAGAAGCAATTTACATACATGACGCTTGTAAGGGGATGACTATCATCGTCCCCGCACTGAAAGTAATATTTTGGCCTCTTGTTAATAATTGTAAGGTATTATTAAACATCTCTTTAAATTTCGGTTATTTAACTTCATTAAAATTATTTATGCTAGAATTAATTACGTTTAACAACTGAATTAAATGATTTACAGATCTAGGGTCAATAAAGAGCGACGTCTTAGTGTTTTAATTGCTTACGTAACTCATTCCATATTTCAGAAATCGGAATTTCTGCAGATCAACTAGAGACATGATTATATTTTCCTCATAGAAGTGAACCAAACAGTAATGAGACATTACAGAGATAAAACTAACAGAAGAAACGGTCCAAAATGAAGAAACAGCCCTCGAAAACCGACTCCAAAGAAAATATAAACAATTTGAATGAAGATTCGTCATTACACTGCATAATTTGGATCAATATAATAAATCCAGCTCCATTGTTAACGTTCGTTTCGAGAGCTTTTAAGCTCAGCACGACTTTGCATAATATAATTAAATCACAAACTTCCATAGTATTTAAAGTCATCATTAAAACATTAATTTATTTACAAAAGTAGAAAATGTCGCTAAATTTCGGAGACAAAGCTTTAAAATTCATCACAACAAAAATTCTAAGAAACTCTCACACAATACACAGATTAGACGTTTTTCCACGTAACAGATAATGATAAAGGAAGTCATATATAGATAAAGCCTGGCAAATCACCAGCATATGACACATTAAAATTCATCCACAACAAAATTCGGTCGATGTACTCATTCAAATCACGAGAAATTTAGTGATCAATAACAACAGTAGTATATTTTTCTGAAATAACACCAGTACTGTATACTGTTTCGCCAAAATGTCGATTGGAAACAGGAGAGAATACTTTTCCATTCATCCAGAGAGCATCTAATGAATATATATATATCTGTGTGTGTGTCTGTATAAAAGAGGACAAAAGGGAATTAGGTCTGCAGGAGACTAATAGTGAGCGAGAGTGAAATGTCTCCAAACAAGCAGGTCTAGTTTTTCGGGTCCACATTCCTCAGCAGGCATTGACCGTAGCTTCTAACACAGTGCTCGAGCCAGTTCTCAATCCCTACATACTAACCTTGTTTGACGATGATCGAGAGACGAGTTTGACAACGGGAAAGGCCTTTCCCCGTCTGTGATGTCCGAGGGGTCCCATACAGGATCACGCACGTCAAAAAACAACAATTATGACAGAAATGGTCGATGGTCAAACGAGAATGTAGCAAGAAATTTAATGACTTCCGTTCTGCCAGACACAGAAGCATACTTTCTGAAGTACTCAGTCCAAATTAATGCGTATTTATTGTTTACAGTTTTCCCCATGGAAATTGTTTAAAAAAATCCTTCGATTCTCATCGTTGAGGTTAACAGCAATGCGTTTGTTAATTGTTCCTATGCACAGTCGTTAAGGATGAAGTTTAACTTTTAATGAGTTTATGAAACCAAGCCGACGAATTAATTAATTGATATTGTCGTATGGCCACCAGATATAAAGATCATTATGTATTCCTAACAAAAAGAATAAAAATATTATAATTATCAAAATTAAAACTTCTCCGTGTTTTGTTGCTTAGGGGAGACCGGGGCAAGATCGGCATGTTAAGCTTTACTTAAATTTTGTGTAATAAATACTGCTGTAAACTGAAAAAAAAGCTTTGCATATTGTCTATTGGAATGTTACCTTACTATAGAACTGGTTAAAATCAGTTTGGAAATAAAAATAATTAAAAT
>NW_019387476.1:0-14917 GCF_000671375.1 Centruroides sculpturatus | reverse complement strand
AACTCTAAAGAGAGAAATTCTAATAAAAGCTTAAAAAGTATTATATTAATTAAATTCGAAAAAATATTTATATATATATATAAATAATTTATCTATTTTTTATAGCAATTAACAGCAAATTCAGCTATTAATAAATATTTAAAAGAGAACTACTTGAAGGTTTTGAATTGAAAGCAAACGAGGACGACAATGAAAAGGAAATAAGCGTTTGACGGTTGTGTATCTACAAATTATCCAGTTCCGCTTCAAAGATCTGACCGTTTCGTTACAACAAAGAAATCACTAATGAACAAAACAGAACAGCGGTAACTATGCTCATGATCAATTTCTCCACTTGTAATGAATACATACGTGTAAATGGCAACGACAATACAGTTTACGCACTAAAAAGAATAGAGTTTTATATAAGAAATGCCGAATATTTAGTCCGTAAATTGGCCTAATAAAAACTGAATATTTTAATGTCAATTTATTTGTAAACAATAGCGTCAGAAGTTTGATTGCTCAAACTCCATTACGTCACGCTTTACCTTGAAAAATAATTAATTAGTACCCACAAAACAACTTTTTCACGTTTGTTGTCACATTCTGTAATCTTTAAAACTGAAATTGTGTAAACAAAATGTAAAAGTAGTTGAATTATTATAAAATCGTCCAATAAGAAAGCGATCGTAAGTGACCTTTCTTTTAAAAACGGCTAGACGTGTAAAACTTCGTTCCCCGAAAAGAACGTAGCGGCGTAAATTATTTATTAAAATAACCAAATATAAATTAAGAAAAGAGTAAGGAAAACTATTTTTAACGAACGACGTTTGAATATTTAAAAAATTGGCTGGAAGACAGAGAGAAAGAGGAAGAATGGCTCGATTTAAGTGGGAGAATTCCTCTACTCGACTTTGTGGGTGTACTTACGAAATTTGTTTCTGTTCGACGAATACGAATCGATTTTAATCTGTCTTTGAAATTTTATTATGTCTAAAGGCAGGATATAATTCTCAATTTACGTTTATTAATAATTGAATAATTTCTCAATGGTAAAAGATAATTTTAATTACAAATTGAGAAATAATTCAACAATTATGTAGATTATAATGTAAATATAAATACAAAAAAGAATAAAATTAATTTTCTAATTATTAAAATATACATCTAGAGGATATCAGATAACGAAACAAAGCATTTTCTTCACATTCAATGGAGTTACCATAACAATTATATGTAAATAATGTATGGTATATATATCATATATATGATTACATAGTTGTTTCATATACAGCTGTATACATATTTCTTACAATTAGAATATAACTTATAATCATAGTATTATATATCACAAAAATAATTTGCTTCGAGGTTTATTCAAATTTTTAAATACAAATAAATCAATGTATTTGTATTTAAAAATTTGTGGCGTATTGCATTCTATACGAGCAGTTTTATCCACCCGAATTTAGTTAAATTCCTTTCGAATCGATTATCCCAACACTAAAACTGATCATTTTATACATCCGATCCGTTAATTTTATTATATGTGTACGAGTTTTTATTTACATAAGCACACTTCAATACAAAAACTTTCAGAAAAAGAATATGGACTTCTCGATCACCATATACCCGAAATTATATTTTAATATATAACATCTTCGATACAATATTCCCCATTAAAAAATCCACAAATGTATTACGCTTTTATTACATAAAACCTCGATATTACGCCAATACACGGCGATTATTCAAGTTTTTTTTAGTCGGAACAGTTTAAACAAATCTCCATTTTTGTCTCTCGTCAGTGGTATTTATCGGGGTCTGCACACAATACAAGCATTCCTGTCACGGACGGGGTCGTCAATCCAAAGGCGTAAAGCTAGTCTGTGTTTCTAAGTAGTCAACGACCGGTCTTTGTTCCACAAGGTCAGTGAGAAATTCAGGTTTCTCTACGGACGACGGAAAAAACAAAGCGGAAGTACGAAACCAACATTAGCGAATCGCTTGATACCAAAGCGAGATTTAACGGATTTTTTTTCCATCGGGTGCAGCTGCATATTATTTAATTCCTGTAAACGAAAACTTTCCTGTATCATACTTCTCCGAATAGTGATACGAGATTTAACGGATTTTTTTCCATCGGGTGCAGCTGCATATTATTTAATTCCTGTAAACGAAAACTTTCCTGTATCATACTTCTCCGAATAGTGATACGAGAAATTGCTCCAAAGTAAAAAAAAAAAAAAATCGCAAATAAAAACCCTCGGATGGCCGAAAAACTGGAGCGTATGCGGGTAAAAATGTGCAAAAAACACCCTACAGAAAATACAATTTTTTCGACTTTTTAATCGTAAAATCGAAGAATTTTTAAATTCTATCCGAAAACAACCCTACAAAAATTGATTATCTCCGCCTTAAATTACGCGAATCTAAATACTCCCCATACAATATAGGGGTTTTCTCAGTAATCTCAGTCCGAGAGACTAAAAAATAAACAGTTAAATTTATATCCCGTAAATAAAGTATATTGAAATTCGGACTGTGAACCCGACATTCTCTAAATGGACCTTATCGGCTATTTTAATTATAAACAACCTTTATATATATAAAGAGAGCTCTCAATCGGTAGGGTGAGACCCCCTAAGGGGCGTAGAGGTGCGAGAAAACCGAAAACAGAAACAAACTCGCTATCATAATTTACCATTCAGATAATCGTACAGAAACTTCGAATTAAGTTATATGGGAAAACACTAAGTGGGCGTGAATATTTATATATATAAAAGAGAGCATCGTTTAAAGGGGCCGAGAAGTATTTGCTTGAAGGAAATCTTTTTAAATCGGGGTGAATACGATTGTATAATATTTGTGCCTGTAGTTCATTCACTGTCGCCATCGAAGAGGAAAACAGAAGATACCGGTTATGTACCAGCCATCGTTTAGACGTATGACCTTGTGACATTGAATAATGTGGTTCATAAAACTGGAACTTCTTTTTTTCTCCCGTTTTATTTTTTTAGAAGCTTACTTTCTAAATAACTAATCATTTATACAGGCTTATGCATAAGGCAACTCAACACCAAAATAATCGTATTTGTCTACCTTCTGCTACATTTTATTAATTTATTTGTTTAAATTCGTCACTAGAAATGTACCCTTCTTTTAGTACGTTTTAAAAACTTTATCTTAATAATTATCACTTTGAGACCGGATATCGCACTGTGTACAGTAAAATCAGCAATTATGTTATAACTTAATCATTATATTAATATATATATATATATATATATATATATTAATATAATGATTAAGTTATAACATAATTGCTGATTTTACTGTACACAGTGCGATATCCGGTCTCAAAGTGATAATTATTAAGATAAAGTTTTTAAAACGTACTAAAAGAAGGGTACATTTCTAGTGACGAATTTAAACAAATAAATTAATAAAATGTAGCAGAAGGTAGACAAATACGATTATTTTGGTGTTGAGTTGCCTTATGCATAAGCCTGTATAAATGATTAGTTATTTAGAAAGTAAGCTTCTAAAAAAATAAAACGGGAGAAAAAAAGAAGTTCCAGTTTTATGAACCACATTATTCAATGTCACAAGGTCATACGTCTAAACGATGGCTGGTACATAACCGGTATCTTCTGTTTTCCTCTTCGATGGCGACAGTGAATGAACTACAGGCACAAATATTATACAATCGTATTCACCCCGATTTAAAAAGATTTCCTTCAAGCAAATACTTCTCGGCCCCTTTAAACGATGCTCTCTTTTATATATATAAATATTCACGCCCACTTAGTGTTTTCCCATATAACTTAATTCGAAGTTTCTGTACGATTATCTGAATGGTAAATTATGATAGCGAGTTTGTTTCTGTTTTCGGTTTTCTCGCACCTCTACGCCCCTTAGGGGGTCTCACCCTACCGATTGAGAGCTCTCTTTATATATATAAAGGTTGTTTATAATTAAAATAGCCGATAAGGTCCATTTAGAGAATGTCGGGTTCACAGTCCGAATTTCAATATACTTTATTTACGGGATATAAATTTAACTGTTTATTTTTTAGTCTCTCGGACTGAGATTACTGAGAAAACCCCTATATTGTATGGGGAGTATTTAGATTCGCGTAATTTAAGGCGGAGATAATCAATTTTTGTAGGGTTGTTTTCGGATAGAATTTAAAAATTCTTCGATTTTACGATTAAAAAGTCGAAAAAATTGTATTTTCTGTAGGGTGTTTTTTGCACATTTTTACCCGCATACGCTCCAGTTTTTCGGCCATCCGAGGGTTTTTATTTGCGATTTTTTTTTTTTTTTTTACTTTGGAGCAATTTCTCGTATCACTATTCGGAGAAGTATGATACAGGAAAGTTTTCGTTTACAGGAATTAAATAATATGCAGCTGCACCCGATGGAAAAAAATCCGTTAAATCTCGCTTTGGTATCAAGCGATTCGCTAATGTTGGTTTCGTACTTCCGCTTTGTTTCTTCCGTCGTCCGTAGAGAAACCTGAATTTCTCACTGACCTTGTGGAACAAAGACCGGTCGTTGACTACTTAGAAACACAGACTAGCTTTACGCCTTTGGATTGACGACCCCGTCCGTGACAGGAATGCTTGTATTGTGTGCAGACCCCGATAAATACCACTGACGAGAGACAAAAATGGAGATTTGTTTAAACTGTTCCGACTAAAAAAAACTTGAATAATCGCCGTGTATTGGCGTAATATCGAGGTTTTATGTAATAAAAGCGTAATACATTTGTGGATTTTTTAATGGGGAATATTGTATCGAAGATGTTATATATTAAAATATAATTTCGGGTATATGGTGATCGAGAAGTCCATATTCTTTTTCTGAAAGTTTTTGTATTGAAGTGTGCTTATGTAAATAAAAACTCGTACACATATAATAAAATTAACGGATCGGATGTATAAAATGATCAGTTTTAGTGTTGGGATAATCGATTCGAAAGGAATTTAACTAAATTCGGGTGGATAAAACTGCTCGTATAGAATGCAATACGCCACAAATTTTTAAATACAAATACATTGATTTATTTGTATTTAAAAATTTGAATAAACCTCGAAGCAAATTATTTTTGTGATATATAATACTATGATTATAAGTTATATTCTAATTGTAAGAAATATGTATACAGCTGTATATGAAACAACTATGTAATCATATATATGATATATATACCATACATTATTTACATATAATTGTTATGGTAACTCCATTGAATGTGAAGAAAATGCTTTGTTTCGTTATCTGATATCCTCTAGATGTATATTTTAATAATTAGAAAATTAATTTTATTCTTTTTTGTATTTATATTTACATTATAATCTACATAATTGTTGAATTATTTCTCAATTTGTAATTAAAATTATCTTTTACCATTGAGAAATTATTCAATTATTAATAAACGTAAATTGAGAATTATATCCTGCCTTTAGACATAATAAAATTTCAAAGACAGATTAAAATCGATTCGTATTCGTCGAACAGAAACAAATTTCGTAAGTACACCCACAAAGTCGAGTAGAGGAATTCTCCCACTTAAATCGAGCCATTCTTCCTCTTTCTCTCTGTCTTCCAGCCAATTTTTTAAATATTCAAACGTCGTTCGTTAAAAATAGTTTTCCTTACTCTTTTCTTAATTTATATTTGGTTATTTTAATAAATAATTTACGCCGCTACGTTCTTTTCGGGGAACGAAGTTTTACACGTCTAGCCGTTTTTAAAAGAAAGGTCACTTACGATCGCTTTCTTATTGGACGATTTTATAATAATTCAACTACTTTTACATTTTGTTTACACAATTTCAGTTTTAAAGATTACAGAATGTGACAACAAACGTGAAAAAGTTGTTTTGTGGGTACTAATTAATTATTTTTCAAGGTAAAGCGTGACGTAATGGAGTTTGAGCAATCAAACTTCTGACGCTATTGTTTACAAATAAATTGACATTAAAATATTCAGTTTTTATTAGGCCAATTTACGGACTAAATATTCGGCATTTCTTATATAAAACTCTATTCTTTTTAGTGCGTAAACTGTATTGTCGTTGCCATTTACACGTATGTATTCATTACAAGTGGAGAAATTGATCATGAGCATAGTTACCGCTGTTCTGTTTTNACAATAAAAACACTACACTCAACAAGCCACCAATAAAACTCAACTGCCTAACCTATAACCAAAGTCTCCTTTTAATTTGTTTTTAAAAAAAAGCGCTTGACAAACTTGCCCCGCATGCCGAAGTTGCCCCGGTCTCCCCTATATTTGATACGCTTCTTGTATTGAGAATCGGCAAAAGCAAGACGATCTTCACGATATATCACGTGTAAAAAACGTTATTTCGAACCCATCGTTGATGAATTATTAAATATTCGATAAGAAATTGCAAATTTTTTGTTTGTATTTGTTATTAGCGCATTATTTTAAACCAACGATTCATACTAGTATCTTCTTTAGTAGTATAAACTGTCGCTTCGTAAAACAGTAAGTGCAAAAATCACCTTAGAAAAGTTTAATTTAAATGTTCTTCGACTAAAAAGTTTGTTAAAATTAACTTTTTATAATTATTAACTGTCTTTGTTCTTAGGAAGAAGACTAGTTACAGTCTCAAAATAGTAATTTATATTTTTAGAAACAATTTGCATAAATTTGGCATTAAAAATAGACAATTCGGTTTAAAAGTTATTTATTTTTTTTTGTATTTTTGAAACAATGTAAAATTCAAAAATAGCATGAAATAGTGAAAAAGCGATCCATGAAAAAATAATTTCAGGCGTTTAATCGTCGGACTCGATTATATCAGATGATAAATCAAATAAAGATGACATAATTAAACCAGTTATCTAGAATTATAATACACGAAAATATCGGATTAAAAATAAAACAAAAAGCATTAATTAATTATGAATTATAGATTATAGTGACCAATGTATTTAATTTGAAATAAAATAAATACAAAATGTAAACATGTGTTTCTACCTTCATTTAAAAGATATACAAAATTTTAATTAAAACATAATAGATCTCCGTTTCTGTGACCTAACTGGTTCCTAAAAACCGTCATAAAAGCGGTTCTTTTAGAAAAATAATGATTATAAGGATCTATTTTTACATACGGTGTAGAGTTATAGACACTAAGAAATAATGACCTTACGATTTTACTTGGATTTATGATATTATATTGTATTACACAGAGATACTCTTCACTATTCTTCAGTCACTAACATTAATGTTTGTTTAAACAAACATCTACGGCGAGGAAAACGTTTAGAACATCGCTTTTTTTCACGATCTTCAAACAAAACTCTTTCAAAAATTTCTTGCTTCCATCATATAGAATCACATCTGATCGCAAAAATCATCCCAAAAATCCTCAAAAACGTGAGTTAATACTCTCTAAACACCCATAAAATTCTCAAAAAATGTGTGTAAATAAATACTCTCTCACGAATAACTCAGAAGTATATTTATCTAATAAGCAACTTCGCCATTCGACATTCCACTTCTAATTAACGCGCATTATAATTAATTACTAGAGAGGGAAAATGACTGTTACAAAGATATAATAATAAATGCAAATTTAACAAATGTATAACGATTTTCTATTATTTTCCCGTTCGTTATTAATTAAAACTATATCGAAAAATATAAACTATAGAAGAGAAACACGAAACGGTCGATTTACTCATAAACAACTCCACAACAATACACACATACATGTATAACTACTTTATACGTTCTCTTTCTCCTCACGAATTATTATTTTGTTGTAAAATAACAAATACATACATAATTAACGAGAAAAATATATAGATATACCGTTGTAGTTAATTATTCACGCTTATATTTTAATAAAAGTCAATAAAAAGTACATATTTGCATCACTTATTAAGTATTTACTAGCATCGAAAAAGATAAGTTAAAACATTATTTTACGAGTTTAACGGTAAAAATTACTATTTAGAATAATAAAATACATTTCTTACAGTTTTTTTACAGTTCATATGCTTAAAAATTTGATTGCAATGCACGAATTTGTTTTCAGAAACGACGACAAATCGATCGCAACTCAAACATACATTTCTATTTGACTAATAAATAATAATTAAAAATATGCAATTATTAATGTTCGATGCGGACCAAAAGACAATTAACCACTGTAAAGCTGAAATCGCTTAAATTCCAATGCTTAATCGTATTTCCACCAATTTTGTAAAGGAAAAAACTCGTCGTTCTAAACGATTAGTGAGTGTGCCAACATAAAACACGGATAACTGACTTTTGGGACACCCTAAGGATATATAATTAGATATCGTAGATTCCACGAATATTCACTTTCTTCTATCCACATTAATCCACACAGATTATTGGCACGGAGTGGCAGATCCACGCTTCGTAAACCGGTCATTAATCTAGACGAGAGAAAACCGGTACTAAGGTCAAACAACCAAAAGGGATGGCGAGTCGACCGACAACTTTACCGCACTTAAAAACCCTAAGTTAAGGTAAGCTCCTACTCAGACCGGAAGAATAACATTCATTATTCAAAAAAGTGGGAGTGGAGTATTAAATGGACCAATGGGACATTCCTGATCTGACATCATTCGATATCCTTCAGGCATACGTTTAACATTTTGTATACTTCGGATGCGCATTTAACAGGTGTTTCTTACCCATTTTTCTTAATTACCAAAGGTAAAGTGCTTTTTTTTAATGAATTGTTTTATTAAAGAAAGGGCATTTTCCTCTTCGAATCTGCTTAAATAGTAGCGCAGCCAAACTTCGATTTAGCACCATTCGTTCCCTCTGAAATTTGCATTAAAAAGTGTGTTGCTAAATCAAAGTATCTCAAACGATAAGAATTACAGTACATATAATAGCAAGAAACACACAAAAGTGTGAGTCTGGGTTTTGAATATCATATTTGTAAAACAAGGATAGCGTTACATCAAAGTATGACCGCAATTACAACTCGAATTCTCCACGTAACAAATCAATTAAATTAGAAGGATGCGAATCGAATTAAACACCTTTTTAACCTCATGCATAATACGATTTTAATAATCCGGAAACTGTTAAATCGAACAGTATTATCAATTTAATAACATTAATTAAATGGGGATTAATATTTTCTATTACAATATATAATTAAAAGGCATTCGTATTAATTAAATACGATTTTTTTTAAAAATATATATATGTATATTTATATTTTAAATCCATTTAAACCGATAAAAGAGATTTAATTAGAGTGTTTAATAATAATAATTATTATTATTAATCACGCAAATTCCTCGTTAAATTACAATTTAACGTTTATTTTTCTAATATCGGATTAACGAATATAAATCGATGTTCTAAATCTAAACCCTCTCTAACTCATTGTTTAATATACATGACCTGCAAGATGCAAAACCTGAAAAACAGTAACTACACGAGTGAAAAGAGGAAAAAATATATAAAACTCACTAAAAAATTAAGTATTGCGTTACTCGTAAGCAGCAAAAAATCACGTGTAAGGAGGGGACAACTACTATCGAAAGTCACAGGAAAACATCCTTATAATTCGTAAAAATTATAATTTGTAAAATGAGTGTTACTATAATTCGTATGGGAATTATAACAGAGACCACGGACCAAGTTCTTGTATTCGACATTTATAATATTCCAAGAGTTGGTCGGAGTGGCATAATTGCCACGAGCATCTTCTATATCGCCAAATCGTTCCCATAGCAGTGTTCGAGACAATGAAGTCATGACACGAACTTAAACAGTCTAGACGTTTTTAACTCGACCGGATATTTCTAAACGCGTCTATGCTTGAAAATTAAAACCGACAACACACGTAACATACGGCACTCTTATCTATGCCGCTCTTAATTCCATTTGCATACACGTGTTTTTCTGACTAAACTCTGTACATATAAATACACTGTACGAATATTTACAGTACAAATCGATAATTATCTCGATTTATCTGCAGCAGACATACGTTTCATTTTCTGAAAAAGTCTGTACATCTGTCGATCTTGTTATGGCGAATACATAATTATTATTTTGTAATTACACTGTAAAATGCACGTAAATTCTGGGGAAAAAACAGAAGTTAAATTTTTACATTAAATTTTTAAAATAATCCGTATATTAAGATCAAAATGACGATGATAAACTGTTTAGATAGCCGAAGGAATGACATTAACTAACTAATAAATAATACCTAAACTGTTGTCCAAACACATCTACCCAAAGAATAAATACTTCAATCCAGAAACTTTCTTCATGCAGCCACGTTTATGCTTCGAGATTAACCAAATTTTAGTCTTTTTCTCCGAATAGGCACGTGCTTTATGCATCAAAGTTTTACAGAATTTTGCGTGTTATTTTCTTAATTCGGTCGAATAATAATTTAAGTTATAAAAATTTATGACATTTTTTCATTTATTCTATCGAACTTAATACTTTTCTAACTAAAAAAAATTTATCATACGCCATCATGTCCAAAAAAATTCTGGAATCTTAGTTTGACATACTTTTCAAATTAATTTTTATCGAAAAAATTTCTAATAAAAGTAAATCATTTTATTTAAAAACTCTGCAATTAATTTTAAACCGTATCTATGTTTACTAATAATTCGACTACAAATAATATTAAGAACCACAAATCTACTTTATAGACATATATAATTAAGCGATAACATCACAATTAAACGTTCTGAATATAAAAGGTAGCCAAAAAGTCAATTAATCGTTATAAAGACAAATTGCTATCCGATCCGAATAAGATGAGATCCTTCTCGTTCGATAAACAAATTACAAAGCTTTAAAACATTTTAATAAAATACTGATGAACTTTTAATGTTTACCATTACGAATAAATCCAGTTAAGAATATATTTCTTTTTAGTTTACAAATTACTTGCGATAAATTTGCATTTCCGTCCTCTTGAAAAATGGTTAACTGACTTTTGGGTACCTACATCAAAACTATACGTAACCGGCGGTTTATACAACTGTTACTACACAATTTTTCAAGATACTCACTATTTCCTAACTGTAGCTTCATCCCTATACGAGTCAAATGTCGACATTTGTAGCGATAAATGCGTCATTAAAGTAAAATAGGAATAGGTAGTTCGACGATACTTTACCAACTATTAAGTATTATTTTAACTGTTCTATACAGGGCAAAAATAGTACGTGTTGGCAACAATTTACATTCTAACGCAATCGTTACGACAGTATAAATACATAAACAGGAAAATAAATGTATGTCGGAAACTTCAATATCGTTCAATCATACAAAGACGAATGGATATAAAGTGGAGTCCAACATAATCCAAATTGGAATGGATCGCATCTAACCCAGTTAACGCCACCATTGGATCAATAAGAGACAAATTCTTCGCCTGACCATCAACATTTCTTAGGATGGTCGCTAGAAGAATCGAAAGTAATCATCATCAATGAATCTTCTCCGTTCAAGAATTCCGTGTTAGTCGAGAACATATATACGATGAAATACTTTCTTTATGTATACATGTGTGTGTGTGGGGTGGCCAAAAGTCAATTAACTTAATATTTGCTCATTTTTAAAATAAATCTGAATATGAATCAAATTGTTGATTGATGTCTAGATATAAAATAAATTTCCTCATAAATTCTATCGATCAAATAATTAAATTTGAAGTAAAATATAATTGTTGGGGAGTCATACAAAATTACAACTCTAAAGAGAGAAATTCTAATAAAAGCTTAAAAAGTATTATATTAATTAAATTCGAAAAAATATTTATATATATATATAAATAATTTATCTATTTTTTATAGCAATTAACAGCAAATTCAGCTATTAATAAATATTTAAAAGAGAACTACTTGAAGGTTTTGAATTGAAAGCAAACGAGGACGACAATGAAAAGGAAATAAGCGTTTGACGGTTGTGTATCTACAAATTATCCAGTTCCGCTTCAAAGATCTGACCGTTTCGTTACAACAAAGAAATCACTAATGAACAAAACAGAACAGCGGTAACTATGCTCATGATCAATTTCTCCACTTGTAATGAATACATACGTGTAAATGGCAACGACAATACAGTTTACGCACTAAAAAGAATAGAGTTTTATATAAGAAATGCCGAATATTTAGTCCGTAAATTGGCCTAATAAAAACTGAATATTTTAATGTCAATTTATTTGTAAACAATAGCGTTTGATGGTTTGAGCAATCAAACAATAAAGTTTGATTGCTCAAACCCCATTACGTCACGCTTTACCTTGAAAAATAATTAATTAGTACCCACAAAACAACTTTTTCACGTTTGTTGTCACATTCTGTAATCTTTAAAACTGAAATTGTGTAAACAAAATGTAAAAGTAGTTGAATTATTATAAAATCGTCCAATAAGAAAGCGATCGTAAGTGACCTTTCTTTTAAAAACGGCTAGACGTGTAAAACTTCGTTCCCCGAAAAGAACGTAGCGGCGTAAATTATTTATTAAAATAACCAAATATAAATTAAGAAAAGAGTAAGGAAAACTATTTTTAACGAACGACGTTTGAATATTTAAAAAATTGGCTGGAAGACAGAGAGAAAGAGGAAGAATGGCTCGATTTAAGTGGGAGAATTCCTCTACTCGACTTTGTGGGTGTACTTACGAAATTTGTTTCTGTTCGACGAATACGAATCGATTTTAATCTGTCTTTGAAATTTTATTATGTCTAAAGGCAGGATATAATTCTCAATTTACGTTTATTAATAATTGAATAATTTCTCAATGGTAAAAGATAATTTTAATTACAAATTGAGAAATAATTCAACAATTATGTAGATTATAATGTAAATATAAATACAAAAAAGAATAAAATTAATTTTCTAATTATTAAAATATACATCTAGAGGATATCAGATAACGAAACAAAGCATTTTCTTCACATTCAATGGAGTTACCATAACAATTATATGTAAATAATGTATGGTATATATATCATATATATGATTACATAGTTGTTTCATATACAGCTGTATACATATTTCTTACAATTAGAATATAACTTATAATCATAGTATTATATATCACAAAAATAATTTGCTTCGAGGTTTATTCAAATTTTTAAATACAAATAAATCAATGTATTTGTATTTAAAAATTTGTGGCGTATTGCATTCTATACGAGCAGTTTTATCCACCCGAATTTAGTTAAATTCCTTTCGAATCGATTATCCCAACACTAAAACTGATCATTTTATACATCCGATCCGTTAATTTTATTATATGTGTACGAGTTTTTATTTACATAAGCACACTTCAATACAAAAACTTTCAGAAAAAGAATATGGACTTCTCGATCACCATATACCCGAAATTATATTTTAATATATAACATCTTCGATACAATATTCCCCATTAAAAAATCCACAAATGTATTACGCTTTTATTACATAAAACCTCGATATTACGCCAATACACGGCGATTATTCAAGTTTTTTTTAGTCGGAACAGTTTAAACAAATCTCCATTTTTGTCTCTCGTCAGTGGTATTTATCGGGGTCTGCACACAATACAAGCATTCCTGTCACGGACGGGGTCGTCAATCCAAAGGCGTAAAGCTAGTCTGTGTTTCTAAGTAGTCAACGACCGGTCTTTGTTCCACAAGGTCAGTGAGAAATTCAGGTTTCTCTACGGACGACGGAAGAAACAAAGCGGAAGTACGAAACCAACATTAGCGAATCGCTTGATACCAAAGCGAGATTTAACGGATTTTTTTCCATCGGGTGCAGCTGCATATTATTTAATTCCTGTAAACGAAAACTTTCCTGTATCATACTTCTCCGAATAGTGATACGAGAAATTGCTCCAAAGTAAAAAAAAAAAAAAAAATCGCAAATAAAAACCCTCGGATGGCCGAAAAACTGGAGCGTATGCGGGTAAAAATGTGCAAAAAACACCCTACAGAAAATACAATTTTTTCGACTTTTTAATCGTAAAATCGAAGAATTTTTAAATTCTATCCGAAAACAACCCTACAAAAATTGATTATCTCCGCCTTAAATTACGCGAATCTAAATACTCCCCATACAATATAGGGGTTTTCTCAGTAATCTCAGTCCGAGAGACTAAAAAATAAACAGTTAAATTTATATCCCGTAAATAAAGTATATTGAAATTCGGACTGTGAACCCGACATTCTCTAAATGGACCTTATCGGCTATTTTAATTATAAACAACCTTTATATATATAAAGAGAGCTCTCAATCGGTAGGGTGAGACCCCCTAAGGGGCGTAGAGGTGCGAGAAAACCGAAAACAGAAACAAACTCGCTATCATAATTTACCATTCAGATAATCGTACAGAAACTTCGAATTAAGTTATATGGGAAAACACTAAGTGGGCGTGAATATTTATATATATAAAAGAGAGCATCGTTTAAAGGGGCCGAGAAGTATTTGCTTGAAGGAAATCTTTTTAAATCGGGGTGAATACGATTGTATAATATTTGTGCCTGTAGTTCATTCACTGTCGCCATCGAAGAGGAAAACAGAAGATACCGGTTATGTACCAGCCATCGTTTAGACGTATGACCTTGTGACATTGAATAATGTGGTTCATAAAACTGGAACTTCTTTTTTTCTCCCGTTTTATTTTTTTAGAAGCTTACTTTCTAAATAACTAATCATTTATACAGGCTTATGCATAAGGCAACTCAACACCAAAATAATCGTATTTGTCTACCTTCTGCTACATTTTATTAATTTATTTGTTTAAATTCGTCACTAGAAATGTACCCTTCTTTTAGTACGTTTTAAAAACTTTATCTTAATAATTATCACTTTGAGACCGGATATCGCACTGTGTACAGTAAAATCAGCAATTATGTTATAACTTAATCATTATATTA
>NW_019387475.1:0-10764 GCF_000671375.1 Centruroides sculpturatus | reverse complement strand
AAGCTTTTCGTCATCTCATTATAAAAATGAATATATTTTGCAAGTTTCAAGACAATTCAACACAAAATTCATGAAATTATAAACAAAATTTATCATGTTTTTCATGTTTACATTTCATTGTCTGATGTAATGCGGGTTATCTTTTAGTTTATGATAAAATAGTATCAATAACGTGATAAATTGAGAACTTTAAACGTATATTTTACATAGTGATTAATGATAAAAAATGATATTTTGTAGAAAACTTTTGGAAAATTTCCAAAATTTCCAAGAGTAACTTTTTTTATTTCTTTGTAATTCATTCAAGAATTTCGGATATTGTAAAAGTTAATTGATATTTTCGAAATAAACTTTAATACAATAGATTTCCCTATAACACTGTTGATAATTCCGTGTTATATGAATTCCATGTTGTACGAGTCACCTAGATTTTACAAATACGTGTGCCGGGCTCAAGTATTTGTAAAATCTAAGTGACTCGTACAACATGGAATTCGTATAACACGGAATTATCAATAGTGTTATAGGGGGGTCTACTGTATTATGCTTTAAAGTAGAGAATAATTTGTCAGTAATATGCCAGAAAGTTATAATTGAAATATTTTTAAACCCCGTGCATAATTTTATACGATATTTTCTGAAATTCTTAGTTTTTTCTGATTAATTTTAATGCGAAATTTCATTTTTCAGATATTCGCAATACGTATGGACAAATACCCGGACAATTATAACGTAAGACTGCTTTACACTGCTAAATTGTTACATAGCTTAATTAATTAATTCAATATTTATGATTTACGTAAAAGAATTTTTAAAAAATTAATTCATAAAAACATAATATTGAAAAATTTCATGAAATTTTTTTTTATAAAATTTTGAGATTCGAATTATTAAATTAATTGTTGAATGAAATTTTTGGTGTGGACATGTACTTACGCGTGCGTGCGTGCGTGCGTGTTTGCATATATATTTCTTTATTAAATAATAATTAATTCATGATAATAAATTTTACATGTCATATTTGTAAATATTTACGTATATTTCTAGTTTAATTTATTATCAGTATTGCATAGATCGAGTTTGAAAAGTGTGAAAAAGTGTTGAATTTCGATTTTATATAACTCGATATAATTGTGGTAGGTGGCAAAAGGCATAGCACAACATATGTTAAAACACTAGTGATGATTTCTAAAATACAACTTGGATTCAAATCCAAACATCCAGATCGGGTATTAATGTCTATCTACCTCCTGCTTTGAAGTTCTGGGTTGAAATTCAAGATACAGCAAGCCTTATACATCGCCACCCAAATGGTGTCATTGTGAACCTCGCTGAATCCATGAATGATTTGGAAAAAGGCACACTTACTACTTACAGAGCAGAAAGAGTTAAAACAACCGTAGTTCTAGACTGGACTATTTTTATAAAGATAGACATATGGCTAACCATAGAGCATTAATATAATTATGTTCTTCATTAATTAATCAATCAGCATCTCTATTTTTGATAAGTAGATAAGGGAATTAAAATAAAAACTAAAATTGTTGATATCAAATAATCGCACTCAATAAAATTACAGGGTTTGAAAGAAATTCATTTAACACCCCTGTTACAGAATACAAAATGTACCAAAAGCTAATTCGCTCATGTCAGGAATATATTAGATTAAGGGAAAACAGATTGATGTGTGTTACACGCACGGCCGCCATCTTGATATCGGCCATATTGAATGCAACTCCAAAACTGTAGATGGGAAGAGAGTCATGTAACACATCATTTAGGGTCAGAATTTCACAAGGAATTGATTGCTGAAAGATTTTGTTGACCTCTTTCGAACGTTTACAGAGTTATGCACGTTACATGATGTGTTCAATGTACTGTACATTCTTTGGATACATTGTATATTCTGTTGCAGAGATGTTAAGTGACTTTCATTCTCACCCTGTATAAAATGCAGAATATTTTAGGAAGCAGTCTTATATTAAAGCCATCTTTGCATTTAGATTAAGAATACATATTTTTAGCCATTTTAGACCTTAATTACGTCAAAAGCCTTTAGGAGGAGTTCGAATAATTTTATGTTTAAACACCCCTCAAAGACATTTAATCTAACAAGTGGATCTTCACTGGATATAATCACTGTTATAATCAGTGTATCTTCCACTGATCATAACAGTGCTGCAAGTCAGTTTCTTTCAGGGTATATGGAAGTTTCATCGTTTTCTTTTTAACAGCAAAACTGAGTCAGTGCAGACTTCACTTTAGGGAAGAAGTAAAAATCACACGGAGTCAGATACGGTAAATGTTAGATGTTCAAGCAGCGTGATGCCTTTCTTGGCTCTGTTTCACTGAATGTGCTGAATGCGCTGGCGCGTTGTCCTGCTGGAAAATGAAGCCGTTTTTCCATAAGTCTGGCCGCTTTCTTCTGACTCTTTTCCATAAAGTTTCCAGAACAGGTCTATATTAGTCTTGGTTCACTGTTGTGTCTTCTGGAACTCATTCCTCTGAAATTACGCCCTTACTATCAAAGAACACAATCAACATGCATTGAATTTGGACTCTTCTTGCCACGCTTTCTTCATTTTTAGTGACCGAGATGTTTTCCAGTACTTGAACTACCTCATTGTATCAGCATGGTATTAGAATATTCACGTTTCACGGCACGTTATGACGTTTTCTAGAAAGTTCGTGTTCTGTTCAATTTGCTCCAAAATCTCGGCGCAAAATTCTCTTACGAGTGTCTTTCTGGTCAGCAGCTTGTAATAACCTATGCACAAATCTTCGTTATGTTCAGTGTGTCGTGCAAAATTGTCTCACACTCTCCTTATCCATGTCTGCCATTTCTGCAATCATTCTTATGTCGTTCAATGTTTTTCAATTCTTATGTCGTTCAATGTTTTTCAATTCTTATGTCGTTTCTGTTTTTTAACAGCCGAATCATGTACTTCGTTTTATAAAAATTATTGGCTATTCTTAGTGTTTGTTAATTAAATATCATTTTTTTGCGAGTACAACTACAGTTTACACGAATTATGATCCTTTAACGTAAAGGGTCACAGTTTATACGTATTTATATTTTGAAAGATTTTTAGATGCAATACAAAATTTGAAATCATTATTGTCAGAATATCTTTAACTTGTAATAAATACGATTGAAGGGAAATATGTGTACATGTATTGTATACATATAAGCCCGAACTGCTCCTTTAGAGTTAGTAAACAAAAGACGGCATATTCGTTTTATCAATACAAGTTTATAATCCTGGTAATGGTTCTCCCAATTAGTAGATCGGTAAGATGATGGCTATGTCATTGATAAAAATATTTAGTTCAGGCATCTAGAATACATTGTCATAGAAATGAGGTTTCCAACGAACGGACAGAGCATCTGGTTGAACTTTGTATGTGTAAATGATGACTGTACATTTACACATGTATCTTCCAGAGAAATAGAAATACGTGTTAGGTATTCTTGGAAGTAAAGTGCATCAAGATAATTAATCGTTAAAGATAATAATTAATATCAAAGTGTCGACCTCGATTTGTTTTCTTAAGAACAGTACAACAATTCTGAAATTTTTGCCAGTCATAGACAGCATCATTAAGGAGTTTTATTTTTATATAAATATCGAAGCAGAATTAAATGTTTTGACGTAATATATATGTTGATTATTACACAATAAAATTAAATTTTATAAAAACAAAAAAGAACGTAAATTATAGTGTTATTTGACCTCAATTTTCTAACTGAGAAGCTACTAGTTCACTCTGTTTTTCCTGCTATTTAATTGTCATCATTCTCATTTCCCGTGTCAATGAATTTCAATAAGTCTGTCTACAATTAATTCGTACAATACTTTATACTCACTTGTAACATTTAGCCTTTCATAAAATATGACGAGTAATGCTCCGTTTTTATTAAAGAATTCACCAATAGACTCCAGCAATTTTGTCTCTATGCAACTCTCCTCTATCGTGTCATTAGATTGTCTACGATAAAATCTCCGTATTTACATTCAGTCAGTTTTCTGCCTTCAGAAGTTATGAAGTGAAATTTTGTTGTCCTTTTTGGAATTAGAAATACGTGTTAGGTATTCTTGGAAGTAAAGTACATCAAGCTGCAAAATTTGTATTGTCTCATTGGAAAGTATATATATCTTGTCGGGTACTCTTCTAATAGAGGTAAGTTTATTTAATTAATAGGTTATGAAATAGCTATATCTTTAATATATAAGAGTATAGCTATTTCATACTAATGTTAGTTTCATAATAAATGTAGTAGTTGGTTTCGTAAAGCGTGGTTCAGCGCAGGTTGCGTGTGAAACCTCAATTTATTTATCTGACCCAAAATGGAATTGAGGTACGCGAACGAATCACGTTTCTGTATATCCATGGATGATTATGAGGGACGACCATGCATCCTCATAATTATTCATAAAGAATTGGTAGAATTGTCATTGTTCGGGCCTGAGTTCGAGTGCCGGATAAATTCATAAATAAACAGGAGTGAGGAACGTGAGGACGGAACCCAATAACACCCGAACTAAGGTCCCTTTCCTTACTATACAAATTTTAAATTATACTAGGATGTAAGTTTTAAGTGATAATAAATGTTTAAAAGGAATAATTTTTTTGAATTATGATAAAAATCTCCATTAAAAAGTAGTTAAGTTTAAAAAAACACTATGTACTAACTCAAAATTCAAATTGCGTGTGACACCATGTATTAGACGATGTTATTTAAAATAAGTTTTAAATTATGAATTATTATAAATAGATAAAAAAGGCTTAATTTTAAGAGATAAGATTTTATAAATATTGTAAACATAGATAACAAGTAAAACTTCATTAAGTCCAACCTGATTGGTTATAAGAGATGACCACCCTTTATCTTCCCTGTGAGTTCTTTGCTCTAAAAAGTTAATAGCACCAATGCCCCTTATATAGAAGTCATTGCGTCAAATTTCGTTTCTAATTCTTTACCGTATTCTGAGATATTAAACGAAATGGACCCGAACCCACAACACACACACACATGCACACGCATATTCAAGAAATTTTTTTCTCGTTTTACTTTCCTAGCTATTATGTGTAAAACACAAAGATTTTGGAATCTGACACCTCCGGGTTTTTGCACATCTGGTCGTTTTGAGACACTCCGAACCCCCAAAAAGAATAAAATAGGAAAAATACTTTGTGTGTGCTTTGGCATATATTTCGTTTAATATCTCAGAATGAGGTAAAGATTAAATAATGAAACTAGCTATAGTAACTTATATATAATGGTTTTTTAAGATCGGGGATGGAGAGAGAGAGGAGGGGGAAAGACTGGGTTAGACTAATGAAAATTTTACTCGTTATTGGCATTTGCAATTTGTTAAAAAAGCAACTCATCTCACTCATCTCTACCCTCAAAATTAAGCCATTTTTGTCTTTTTATAATAATTAATAGTATAAAAGCTATTTTTAAATGATGTCTATAACAGATAACACCGTAAGTTTAATTTCTTCAAAATAGAAGGTTTAATCTCATCAAAACAAGGATATTCTTACTTTTAAACATAAAAATGCCCAGTATAATCTGTTCTTTGTATATACATAGAAGAAAAAACTATTTCTTTTATTTTTAAAACAATCTACGATCAAAATTCGGTATAAGGTATAAGTATCTCATATAAGTAGCTCATAACTCATACTCTTTACAATGCTAGCTTCTTCCAGAAATTCTGCCTTATCCACTTTTAAATTTTTAAAAAATTTTTGTGTTTACATAGATTATTTTTTTTTATCGAGAATGAATTATCTCAAAATTTACAAGTTCCATATAGCAGTGTAATATTTTTCTATTGTTAAAAATTTAAGACTCTTTTAGATAAATATTTTTTTAAAATTTAAATATACAAAATAGTTTTGAAGTGAATTTATACATTAGTCGTAATTACTGTCAGAAAAATGCAACAAATAAAACTAATATACGATTTTCCGATTACTGGAAAGAATGACGTCTCATGGTGTTCAAATTGGAGAATGCCAACTTTTTACTATAGAGGCCCACTATGATACGGACTAACAAGCAGCAATCACTATATTATCGTGTGTAGGACCACTGGTTAGCGCTGTAATTCTTCTTTAATGTTGAGTGACCACACTGAGTTCACTGGAGGAGAGCTAATCTTGAGAGCCATACTCTGCCAATTGGTCAACCATAGTTGCAATAAGATGAATATTGACAACACAACGTTACGTTCAAGAAATCTTAGGCCCCTGTGATTTTATTATGGGGCATCGCCGATTATTATTCAAAAATGTGTTATGAATTAATTTGTAAAAGTTTGTAATATTTCAAATTGTATATAACCCCGGAGTGGCATGAATGAATGAAAGGGGTATAAAGGAGCGTGCCACGTGTGACCCTTCCCTTTTTGTTCTTGTGTGTGTCCTGACATTATTAATTAAACGACATATGTCCTATACATGTAATTCAATACGTTTTATACAGATATTAAGCTATGTTATATGTGTCTGCATAAGAAATGAAAGTTACTTCTTATCCTCCAATAAAATATCACTGTTTCCATTTATGGAAACACATGAAACGTCAATTTCTGACATCTACGAGCATGAGAAACCCGAAGTCGTAGTTGAATCTGGGTAAGTCTGTGGTATATATATATTTTTAAACACTTCTTCCTGTTGGAACTAAGAGAACCTCTTTTATAAGTTCTTTTATAAGCCATTATAAGTTCGGCCAGGCCCTAAATGGGGCGGCCGGATGATGAGGAACGTGGCCCAATACATCCGGACGAATTTGGCGTTTATGTTAAAAGATATAAATTCAAATATATCGATCCATTAAGTAAATTGAATCCTTATGTCTTCAGAAGATGAAATGCCTTCAATACACCAGAACTTAATTGATTTGTGGATTGATACCATTCGAACAATTAACTAAAAACATTTGTTATCCCATAAACTTGTATCATAACGTGAGGGCTTTCTTTACTGAATCTTGAATTTTGATTAAATAAATGCAGTACTTTGCAACTATTGAATTAGATTGCAAAGAGTTTGCAACTAACACTCCTGAATAATACGTGGTGTTTATAATTAAAGTTTATAATTAGAAAAGATATAACTCTAATTAACAGAATGACATTACTGTATATTTCACTCGGGTACTTTTTTGGTAAAGGAATTTTATTTTAAAACAGACACGTTAAAATGTCGGCTAGGATGATAAGTGATGCTGCGACACCATAGCTAAATAATTCAAATTGTCTCAAAACTTACGATACATATGATACGCTGTGTTATTATACAACAGCATGCATGTTCGATATACTAACCTCCAAAACTCTGATTGCTGTTGTTGAACATGCGATTTGGCTATTTTAGCATGTTGCTGTCAATGAAGGCCAGCATATCTAGCATGATGTTGCATAATAACACAAGGTACCATGTGTATCATCAGTTTTGAGAAATGTTGACTTATTACTGCCCCTAACGGACAGTTTATAACTAACTTTTTTGTTTACGAAGGAAATTCCATCATCACAGAAGTCTCAGTAAGAAATATAACTTCATTCTGCTGATTAGTTTCTGAGTTATATCTTTTTGAAACGTGAACTTTAATTATGAACATTGTATTTCTGCTTTTCATAACGAAAATAAAGGATTTATCTGGGAAAAGTAATTCAAAACTTTAATATATTGTAAAGTAAGTTTTTTTTTTCTAAAAATAGAAAAAAGGCTATAATATTTCTTTATCTAAGAGTAAGTATAATAAGATATTATAAAATATGAAAGTAAGAGATGAATCATGAAAAAAATTTGCTGAAAAAAGTACAATTCACCAGCAATTATTTTAATAATGATTCAGTCTTTTTAAAAACTTATAAAATATTCTATAATTATAAACCTGATAAAAAATTTTGGTATATTTAATATTTTACTTGGATCATTCAATTTCAAACTGTCCTCTTAAATTCCAGTTTATTTGAATATATTCTCAAAAAAAACCCACTCATAATTTATGATTACTATGCATTAATCTTGCTTAATTAAACGAAAGAAAACTTAATTTTCTTAACTAATTTGCATAGATCTTAATCATTAACATAAGAGTAACGCTTGAGTGTTCTTGTATTGTCATTGTACGCTACATACAGAAAGTTTGTTACCGTGAAACTGTCATCTATAAATACTGTATAATGCAACTGCATGATTTGTCAGTTATTCTGTATATATTTTAAACAGTAATTACAATTTAAATTTTTAAAATAACCCCAAAACTTTTATTCATTCTATAGTAAATAAATCGTGCTAAATTACGAATAATTTCAAAAAAATATAAAATTTGTATCGCCTAAACACTCGATTTACATTCGAATAAAAAAAATTGAAGCATATTTAGATTAACATAAAAATACAGTAAACCTTTCCAAAGGCTTTGACACACATGGCGATTTCTAGCCCGGGTGACACGTGTCTGAATAGCAAAAACCTGTTCAAATTCGGCGATGTTCGGGCACACGAAGAAACAAATTACCTGATTTGTAGTAGAGCACTAGCTTTACCTGGTAATCCTAAATTTTCGATAACGTCGCAAAAGCACGTTTCTTTTGAGTACCTTGTCGTGGTATTCTTAAATAGTGCTGTTATAAATTAGTTTATACGATTAAATTAATAAAATTAAACGTCGTGTCCTATCAATCGTCCACAAGCAAATAT
This sequence comes from Centruroides sculpturatus, assembly GCF_000671375.1. Lineage (NCBI taxonomy): Eukaryota > Metazoa > Arthropoda > Arachnida > Scorpiones > Buthidae > Centruroides > Centruroides sculpturatus. Next base: position 2,034 of record NW_019387475.1, on the reverse strand, counting down.
ACTCCGTAAGTATTTTTGTGTTGTAGACAAGAGCTGTACTTATATAATAAATCTTCGCGCGGTCATTGATTACAGCTGGCGACAGAGAGACTTTTTATCTCCCAAAAGTCAAGTGATTTGACTTCCCGAAGACTGCTCGCCTACAGCCCAAGAGACACGTTTTTCTGTCTTCCGGCGATATTTCTACCATAAAATCTCTTACTATGGAGTGGCATACTTACGGCACGCGTGTCCAAAATGGCACGGAAGGAGAAATCATCTGACACGTAACTTATCATACGATTTCGATTTTTCATTTGACTTTTTCAATCACCCTTTTGGTTTAGCATCTGATCATCCTTTTTTTTCAATCAGTTTTTTTATATTTATTCTAATCAAAGCACATTCCTTTAATTTATTTACACATCGTTATTTTTAAGTCTAAAACTTCGGCACGCATAGTACCTTTAACGTTAAGTATGTTTATAATATGGCACACGAACTTAAAAAGATTCGCAATTCCTAGCCTAGTGTGTCACGTCTTAAAAAACTACTCTCATAAAAATCACGATTGTCTGGAACAGAGATTAAATCCCTAATTTCCATAAACCAAAATGTATCAGTTTGGACTAGCAAGATCAAAACGATTGTTGGTGCTCATGTGATGTGTACAACACGATTGAGGCAGGTTTGTTCTTCAGAGATTTTCCTAGTAAAACGCTTTCAAACATTAAACTTAAACTTTTGTTAAACTTTTTCCAGCAAGTACAAATGTTCTATTTTAACCATTGGACTAGGAAACATTCAAGCATTCAAACTTTTAGTATCGTAAATAGTTCCTTAGAGCTATTATTGCCTGAATGGATGAATCGTCATCTTCATATGAGCTTGCATGCCATATTCTTGAAATGAATAAAAACAAGAAATGTAAATGCAGAATCCTCAGACGAAGAAATAGCAAAGCTTGTGGCAATGCTGATGTGTCTCTGGATATTAATGAAATTAGTGAAAGTGTACAACATATGTCTGAATATAGCGGATTGAACAACTAACAACTAACGAATTCTATCAAGCAGATAGAAATTTGAAAGCTTAACCATGGATTACAGAAAGAATTTTTAAGGTTATTAGACTTATCAAAAATGGTAAGATTCCGGTGCATAGTGGACATCTACTGAATATTATTAGTGTCATAATTATGATGTCATAAAGATTATATCATTTTTAAAGAAAAAGTTACTTGAGGAACTTATAGTATCTTATGTATAGTACCATATCTACTGTCTTGATTTATTGGAAATTCGTAAATCTAGTGAACATGATGATCATGAAAAATGTTATACTTTATTAAAAACAGATTTTAATACAAAAACAGATTTTGTATACAAAACAGCAGTTGAAATAGCTGTTGCTTTATGTCCTACTGCGAAAACAAATGTAATTTACCTAAGAAGATTATTGTGACCCAACTAATACAACCGCTGGCAAAAAGTATTTGAACACAACATAAGAAAACAAAATCGTTTAGTTTGAGCTCATTTTACAAGAAACTGAAAATGTAATGTTCAAAACAGAAATACACATTTTGTTAACTGGGTTATTATGTGTTAATCACTAATTTCAAACGAATAAATCAAATCATTTTCTAAAAAGTAAATTACATAACGTATTAGAAAAAGTTTTGAACATGCAAGAAGTTGGAAAAAGTATTTGAATAACAATAATAATAATAAAGAAATCATTTGAAAAATAATAGAGGTTAATATGTTGTTGGTCCTCCTCTTCATTTTATTACAACTTTTATGAATCTTGACACTGTCAAAATTAATTTATTGAAGTTTCTGAAGTTATCTCCAGTAATTTTAATTGCTTGTTTGCTTATCTTTTCTAGTTGGTATCCTTTTATCAACCAGCATTTTTAGCTTTGTCCATAAATTTTCAATAGGGTTTAAGTCTGGGTATTTGCAGGCTCTTAGACTTTAAAAATTATTTGTCATTTGGCTCAATGGCATGTGGCATTATTATCCTGAAAAACATCAGCATCATCAAAGTGAT
>NW_019387474.1:11785-13531 GCF_000671375.1 Centruroides sculpturatus | reverse complement strand
TGTACCTATATGTTAACTCTAATACCCAAAGTCTGGGTAATATTTCATATTTATTACTGTTCTTCTATTTAATGTTAACTGGTTTCATATTGTCCAGCTTTACACTTTTGTTAAAATCCTATCAAGTGTTTAACAGCAAGTAATATTCAGCATTTGCATCTTCAATGTAACATCATTGTTATCTTTCTGTAACTCTTTATTACTCCTTAAGCTAAGGAGTAAATTTGTACATATTGTATCATTTTGTAAAAACTACACCTTTTATTTTGAAAATAAAAGCCGACGCGGACACCATGAATCTCCCCTTTCACCATCTTTCCTATCTCACTTTTATTTCACCTTCATCTCTACTCTACTACTACTTTTCTTTAATCTTCACCCTCGGGCAATACCCATGGGTAGTTCCGAGTCTTCATCCCCTTTCTGCTAAAATGTGAAATGTTGAAAAAGATCTATATAACATCATTAAACGTTTAAGTACAATAAAATGTTCTTTTAACAAAGTTTAAGAATTGATAAAAATTAAATTGCTAAACAATGAACTGAATATTTTGAAATATCCATTTATTTATGCAGATGTTTTAAGCGGACATTTAAGTAAAAACTGGATGTGAATCTTAATTTAGTATAATGATGAATATATTTTATATTTGATTTTTTACATCTCACCAAGATTAACAATTCTTTTAATAAAGCTCATAATCAAACATTTTCAGATGAAAGTTACTTTTACAATTTATCCATATAATTATGTAGCCTATACATATAAGTACAGTACATGCATGAAGTATCTAAAAGTAGTTTCTACCAACAGAAATATGAAATCTTCAATAAACAATATGGCTTCCATTATAATCTATTATTATTATAGATAGAAAGCATCTTTAAATATTAGATATGTTTTAAAATCTCTCTTACAAAAATATAATCAAACAATCGATTTGATTGGACAATTACATTCCTCCTTTGATAAGAAAAAGCTAAAAATGTTCATCAATGTTACTTTCAATAAAGTTGTTACTATTTAAAAAGTTTACACTCGATCATAAGAAAAAGATTTATATTATAAAAACTTACGTTCAGTATTTATAAATTATTCGAATAACTTTCAAAAATTTGCACACACGAACGCATTCCTTCCTCAACGTTTCGAAGTTCGAATTGACGCCATCTCACGTCGTTAAATCTGATTGGCTACTTTTGGATCCAAGAAACCAATGATACTTGCTTTTACAACTATTTTTTTTTATTTGTTTTCTTTTTTTGATTGTTTGTTTTTTTAATGTTTGATTTTTCCATGTATTTGTATTTTTAAATATTTTTATTAATTTTAATAGAAAAAAATTTAAATGAAAAAAATTAATAATAAACATTATTGTCTTGTTTACTATTCGCTTGCGCCAACGATAGATCTGACATCTAGCGGTATTAGCGCGAACTACGTAATGGCGGCTGCTAAGGGTATAAAGTCTGACTGCAGTAAAGTCTGTGGTCTGTTAGAATTAGAAAGTGTTCAAGCTACAATGGTAAATAATAAGTATTGCTGTGAATTTAGATGCAAGTCTAAAGGTTCATCAAACTCAGTACATATGCGCACATTCGCAAAAAATAAATTACATCGAAAAAAGTAGGAAATAAAACTGAAGTTATCACTTTAGTTTCACCAACACCTAATTTTGCTGTACTTAAAATTCTTTTATTTTTACAAACGTTTTCAACCTATCTAATATAGACCATCGTCAGGTT
>NW_019387474.1:7402-10653 GCF_000671375.1 Centruroides sculpturatus | reverse complement strand
ACGTGCATTAATCAAGCCGAATAGTTTGGCCGAATATTCGGTATTCGGCCTGAGGCCGAATATACTATTCATTGCAATACTACTGTAAAGACATGCCCTTGTGTGGCAGAATTCAAAACATGTTCTGAAAACTTGTAGATACATGTGAAGATAAGCTAGAAGACTCCAACTTGGTGAGCTGGGAATCCAAAAAAAAACTACAGTGTTCGATAGTTTTAGCTACTTGGCCACTATAGGCTCATTTGTCTTAAATTATAATTTGTTTTTAAAAGGACTTTTTGGTGGCCAGTAGTCTAAAATGAAAGGTCAGTCGCCAAGAATGTATAGTCTGGAATACGAAGATAATAAATAGTGGTTCCTTTTTTGGGAGGACTTTGTCTTCAGATATTTAATTATACACAAAGCAACTGAAGACATCGGCCAAGTCATGCAAATCAAAAATAGTCACAAACAAATCCTGCGAAATCTGCAGGATATCCAACACTGAGAGTCTGAGTATTTTGCAGGCATATGCAATGAGAAGTTCTCCTACTCACCCATCCTGGAGTGGTGGCCTATTCATGGACCTGTACCACCAATAATACGAGAATTCAAAGCGGCCATACAACGGATGAAAAACAAAAAAGCAGCATGACCAGATGACATCCCAGCTGAAGCCTGGAAGTTATTTGGGGACAAGGGCACTGAAACCCTCACTGAACTATTCAATCATATTACAGCTGAAAATAAAGCCTCCAATGATTGGATGACAAGCATCACACTGCCAGTCTGGAAGGCCAAGGGTGATATCAATGAATGTGCAAATTATCGACCCATTCACCTACTCTGTCATACAATGAAAATCTTCAAATGCATCATAGAGAATTGCCTCCACAATATTGTGTCCATTACACCAAACCAGTGTGGCTTTGTCAGGGGTAACAGGACCAAAGATGCAATCTATGCAGTATGGATGCTTGTTGAAAAGCACCAGGAGAAGAATCACAGCATACATATGCATTCCTGGACCTCAAGAAGGCCTTTGATAGGGTCCCACATAAACTTATCTGGCGAGCATTGCAAAACCATGAAGTCCCTGAAGTCTATGTGAAGTGGACCCAAATGCTCTACCACAATGTCACAAGCTCTGTCAGATGTCCTGTGAGAATCTCACCACCATTTACAATTAATGTTGGAGTTCGCCAGGAATCTGTGCTGTCGCCACTGCTATTTGTTCTGTGTATTGGTACAGTAACTGCTGATATACAAGCACCTCACCCATGGTCCCTCCTGTATGCAGATGATGTAGCCCTTACCAGCAAGACTCAGGACAACTTGCAACACCAACTACAAGAATGGAATGAAACGACTTGCGACTGAATCTTGGGAAAACTGAATACCTGGAATGTGGGCAGCAAAATCCTGGCACTATCAATGTCAGTAGCAAAATCACCTGGTTTAAATACCTGGGTTCCTTAATTATGTCTAATGGAGACACCCTTCCTGATGCACGGACACAAGTCAACGTGGCATGGTTGAGATGGCGACAGGTCATGGGTATTCTCTGACAGGAAAATGCCCATTCAACTTAAATCAAACATCTATAAAACTGTCGTCCGACCAGTGGCATTGTATGGGACAGAGTGCTGGCCAGTGACTGCAAGGCTTAAGCGAGCTCTTCATGGAATAGAGATGAAAATGCTTCGTTGGTCATTAGGACTCACTCAACTTGACCATGTTGCGAACACACATGTCTGCAAGATCATTAGTGTTACCAATTACTGAGAAAATGTATGAGACCAGTCTATGCTGGTTTGGCCATAAAGTCAGAAGCAGCGAACAATCTGTTGCAAAAATGGCCACCTATCTTAACCCAGCTGGACAACGTCCTCATGGGAGACCAAGGAAACACTGGATGGAAAGGATAATGGAAGATATATGGCTGGTGGGTGTCGCCCCAGACGGCGCCTTGGACCAAAAGAAGTGGAAACTGGCGTGCAAAAAGCAGATCCTGCACCACTGTGGGACTGATGCTAGGACAGAGAGAGAGAATTAAATAGGCTGGGTGTGTAATAAGCCTGTTCATTAGTCATAAGTAATTAAGTACTTTTTGTATTTTCTAGTTTATTTTTAGATGTACAGTTGTTTTCACCAATTAGTACTATAAAATTGTGGAATAATGACATGAGAGAATGGCTACCTTTGGAATATCCAGCTATATTTGAATATCTTATTAAAAGTAAAGCCTATGTTTACCAAGTTATTTTTCAAGTGGTAAAGTAGGTAAAATTTAAAATTTTAATTAATAAATTGTCACAAAACATTTGTGTCCTTAAGACAAATGTAGAGCACAAACCCTATCTGCAAGTTATCATTCTGTATGGACTTGTGTATCTAATGATGGCAAAGTTATTTATCTAGTTGGATGCACATGCATGCCAGTTACCCATTTTCTTCTTAAATTTTCATCATGCGGAAATGATTGTAACTAAAATGGTTGTATACATGGATTATCTTGATGCATCAGATAATCCATGTACAGTACATTGCATACAACTTCAAACCACTTGTAAAGAACTCACTGGCTATTATGGCAGCTAACCACTACAGAAAATGTACCTGAACTGATTTGGCAGCATGCCTTATAAAATCATAAGGCATGTTGCCAATGAAAAACTAAAAATTTCAGATCTACACTAACAACTAGCAGTAGCTTAATGGCTGTAAAGTAGTGATGTAATGAACATTTGGTTACTATTCGGTATTCGGCCTATTTTTCGCTATTCGGCCGAATACTGAATACCTAAAAACAGGAGTAAGAAATAACAAAAACACAGTAAATTAATCATTTTGGTATTTAGAGTTAATGTTATCGAGTTAGTGTTGTTTATTTATACTTATTTATAACTTATAACATGCACAAAATAAAAAAGAAAATAATATTAGTCACATGTATTCACAATTTATAATTACAAAAGTCAGCAGACGTACACACTTATTCGTTCGAGAATCGTCACACATCTGAGGTCTGACCCTGCCTATCCTTCTTTTTAAGCGCTCTTCCCTTTCTCTTTCCTCTATCGCTCTAGTCCACATATGCATACATCATAATACGCACTTATGATACTTTCGATTCGTCACTTTTCCGTCGTAGATTTCCAATTTTACAATTACGTAACTCATAGCCTGGTGATAATGGAGAAAAGAGACAGATAGGACGTCGGTATAAGTCACAGTTATGATTTCACAGATTCGAGACAGCTTGATAGCCC
>NW_019387474.1:0-2918 GCF_000671375.1 Centruroides sculpturatus | reverse complement strand
CCAAAGTCTGGGTAATATTTCATATTTATTACTGTTCTTCTATTTAATGTTAACTGGTTTCATATTGTCCGGCTTTACACTTTTGTTAAAATCTTATCAAGTGTGTAACAGCAAGTAATATTCAGCATTTGCATCTACAATGTAACATCATTGTTATCTTTCTGTAACTCTTTATTACTCCTTAAGCTAAGGAGTAAATTTGTACATATTGTATCATTCTGTAAAAACTACACTCTTTATTTTGAAAATAAAAGCCGACGCGGACGCCATGAATCTCCCCTTTCACCATCTTTCCTATCTCACTTTTATTTCACCTTCATCTCTACTCTACTACTACTTTTCTTTAATCTTCACCCTCGGGCAATACCCATGGGTAGTTCTGAGTCTTTATCCCCTTTCTGCTAAAATGTCACTAAAATGTTCCACAGGAAATTGTTTCTTTGCTAGTAATATTATAATCAGTTATTATCATCATCATTACATTTACAGTAACAAAGTTTTATTCAATTCCAAGGCTTCCTTCTTGATGCATAGCATCTTAAAGGATTTAACAATATTCAAAATTGGACTTGGCAAATATAAATAAAATCATTATTACTACTTTATTTTATGGCATATGAAACAACTTTTGTTCAAAAATAAAATAAAATAAAAGCAAATCTTATATGTGAATTTGCAATATCCTGTAGGCTAATGAATTCCCCAAATTATATACAGTATACCTGTATTCATGATTACCAGTAGAGATGGGTAATAGTTAGCTACTAGACAATTACTGTCCCAATTTAGTGTAATTAAACTACTAGGCTAGTTTAGTAAAGTTTAATTTCATCTATTTTAATTACTTTTCCTTTTAAGTCACTTAAATTTTACCTTGGAGTATTAATCTAATAAAACCAAATTTTTTTTCTTAAAATTTTATGCTTTTCCTTCATTAACAAATTAATTGCACCCATTTACAACAGTTTATGAAAATTTTATACAATTGCTAAGTTTCAGATTTGAGTTTAAGGGTGGTGCATACATGTACTGTACAACTAGGTTCCTGAGTGGTCAGGTTTCAGTAGTTTCATTCTTTTTGTGTTTTTATTTATATATATTTATATTAATTATGTTTAATGATAATATTTAAACAAAAATCATACTAAAAGTAGATTTGAAATGAAAGGATGATCAAGGGCTGTTTGGAAGAAGCATCAATCGGAGACAGTTAAGAAATATTTATAAATAAAAATATTATTCAGAAAAATGATAAATGGTTTTACAATTTACAAGGAAAGTGTAAATTGCAATAAAATATGAACTAGTTGAGGATCCATACAAGTTCCAAGATGCATGATGAAAGCTATTTTTTTTTTTTATTCAATCAGCAAGTGTGAAAAGATTTGAAACATTGAAAACAAAGACAAATGTATGTTCTGCTCTGAATCTATACTCATTTAGTACAGTTTTTATTTTGACATCTATTCCTGGTATGATTATCTGTTAGCTATACTATATGATCCAAATGGTCATGCTGAATATGAGATCACACTGTTTTTTACACTAAATTTCAAAATACCAACAAAATGACTGGATCCTTTTGGTGATGCTATGTAATAGATAAGTTTGAATTATTTGTGTCTTGAATTCAAGTTATGATATACTGGATCTGTTTGATCTAACTAGAACCCATGCATTAGTAAATTAATGCATGCAGGTAATTTTCTGGGCCAATTTCAATTGCCAGTCCACCCAGCACTTAAGTACTTAAATAATAACAAAAAACAAAAAGTAATAAAATAATGTTTTTAAAGGACTTTTAAAGAGTTTTTAAAATAGTTTTATTAATGAAATATATAAAATTATAAATTTTGTGTAATCTTGTCACAGCCCAGTAATAAACTGTTTACAGTTTGAGTAGCACTGATTTAATATTTCATACACATATTATTGTATTTGTCTGAAATTACTGTATTTGTATTTTTCTGAATTTTAGGCCCAAAATCCATTCTTGACATTTATGTAAATTCAACCTATATATGGATACTTGACCTAAACATGGATGTGGAAAAAGTATGCCTAATCATGTTCCAGAAGAATTTTCTTTTTATCTAAAATAAATTATGGTATGGTATTCTATGCAAATAGAATATTGCCATAATTTAATTATAATCTTATATTATAAAAATAATTCTATGTTCTGTATTTGCTCTCACAAGGTTGAAGTAAATCCTACATTACAGCATTTCAGTTAGCCCACAATTTTTATTAACAGACAGAAATGGATTGTCAAATGAAGGTTTCACATCAACAAAAACTAACCCAGTGAAAATGAATATCCAAACATATTCGTAGAAGCTATGATGCAAAGTTCAAGCTTGTTTGTCAGATATACTGAGAAAAACAACCCATAGTCTGGCTGCCTGCATGCTCAGCATATCTGAGAAAAACAAAGTCTGTACTGGAACAGTTTCATTGGATATGAAATTACTTTGTGAGCATAAACCTTACTGCTTTACAGAGGTTGACCAATGGATGATAGAATTTGCATTTGTCCATAACTAAGATTGATACATGGTATTCTCTAGGTTCATTTATGGTGTATTAGAAAGAAATTTTTTCTTGGAAACAAACCAATAAAACTGGGATTGCCTGTATAGTATTCAGATTGACATATAGGACAAATAAAGTATTTTATATCACCTTCATTGTGAATTTATATGAAGTAATTACCATAATAAATAAAAAATTTTATACAAAATCTAAAAGTATTCCTCTTTGAAAATACCAAAATAATCTTTTTTGTTCTTTTAATATTTCACTTTATAATTTTAAAATCTTGCTTGGTGTATAAAATGGAAAAATTATCTTTACAAAGATAATTTAAATTACTTGAAAATCATTCAGTTAAAAATCAGTTACACATTCTGAAAAAT
>NW_019387473.1:0-10681 GCF_000671375.1 Centruroides sculpturatus | reverse complement strand
GAAAAGCTATTTAGATATTGTTTAATTATTGTTATTTTCTTATTGTTATTTTTATTCAAGAGTTGAGCTAGACAATGCTTATCTGTTACCTACTATTATAAATATATATAAATTTTACTTTTTAAAATACCAGTTTCTTATAACTCTTGGTGATAACCATTTTCAGTGAGCTTAGAAATAAAAAAAGTTCACAAAAACAGTAAAGAAATCTCAGTAGCTATAAATATAATATTAAAAATTTGACTCCAAAATGAACAAAATACCACTGATAAATACATTTTAAAATGTTACATTAATCATAAAGTGAGGGTCCAAATCATCAAGAATTTTATAATAGAAGAATCAATAATTAAACAAAGAATGGAAGTAAGGATTATTATACAGAAGAAAATTTGTCATAATTTAAAAGAAAGTGAATTATTGATAAATCTAGAATAAAACAACACAAGTTGATATCAGAATCAATGAAAAGTAAAATTATATAACGATATAATTTTATATTCATTGATAAGTTGATTACAAAATAAAATTTGTATGATATACCTTATGATTATTTTATAAACTTCACAATCTTCATAAAGTTTGATGTGTTTGGACTACTCCTAATTTATGCTCTGCAGCTGTATTTGCCTCAGAAAGTNCACAAAACCAGTAAAGAAATCTCAGTAGCTATAAATATAATATTAAAAATTTGACTCCAAAATGAACAAAATACCACTCCAATAAACTCTTTATAACTATACATTACAGTTTTCTGTAGTTCAAGCTAAAACTAAACTACACGACTAACATAAATTATAGGCATAGAAATGACATTTTGATACTACTTGAAGACTAACGCACATACAATCCAGGGATATAAAGTATTAAGTATCACTAAAAAAAATTTAAACACTAAAATTGTTTTTGAATGGTTTAACCTTTTCACGATAGAAGTTATTATTAAAAAATTTAGTATACATACTCAAAAATTAATGAGAATTTTTACAAAACAATTTTTATTTCTTATATACTCAAGCTGTTCAAAAATTCAAAGCAGATTCCTTACTAAAACAAATTACAACACAAATCTCTTAAGCAGAGTCTTAAATATAGGTATTAATGTTTAAATCCATTCCAATGAAGTATTAAATTTAGAAAGTTATGAAATATTTAAACTCTATAATTATTTTAAATTTCACATAGCTCAAACTTTAGTTCACAAATTTTAAATAATTAATTATATCAGCTCTCGTAATGCACTATTCTGTAAATGACAAGAAAGTTGGCAAGAGTAAGATTTCTTCCCGTATATTGGGCAGGCTACTTCCCCCTAACAGCCTTTTACTGAAGATAAAATTATAAAACTGACAAATAAGTATAACAGATAACTTTCTCAAAAAACAATTTCCAACCTCCAATTTCTGTTTACCTCTCCTTAACTAAATGATTACCACAACTTATTTTTCACTTTAGCTAAAAATAAAGAATTTCTGACTATAATTTTTAAACTACAATATATTTAGAAGAAAAATTTAGTAGAAATTTCATTGTGTCCCTTATAATTGGTTTTCTTTTTCTTTTTTTTTTAATTTTAATACAAAATGCAAGAATGCCAAAAAGCTATTAGTGTAAAAATGAAAAAAAATATTAAGAATGCCAATTACCTTAAACTTGTCTCCGACGCACAAAACCAGTTCAAGGATTTTTACACAAACCTTGAACGGATTAGCATAGACACAGTGACATCCAAGACGGTCGTTGACCCTTCTTCCCATTATGATTATTACAGCAAAAATACAATTTAAATCGAGCCCAAACTGATTTTTATGTATAAAATATTTAAAAAATTGACAGGTATGCTAGTTTCAAAAGAATAAAAAAGGTCGATGTCATTAAAAAAATTCAACGCAACATCAGATCATTGTAAAGTATTTCCATGTCGACGAGGTCATTGACCCAATGGAGTTGCTGCAAACATTAAATGTGCTTATTCTGTATTACATTTAAATCTCTCATTTTACTTTTGAAATTAATTACATTTTTATTTACAAAAGCATGAATAAATGCTTACAAATCAAACAAAAGCAATTAAATATAAAATATGGAATTAAAAATATATATATATCTTTGTGTTGCATGCAAAAAGATATTGATTGAGCTAATCAAAACTGTTTCAGTTCTCGGAAACAAGACAGATTCCTCAGCTATACATTAAAATAACTTCCGATAGAATGTCCTAATTGTTATTAAATGGATTTTTTAACTTTACTTTCACTATTGATTCCTTCATAACAGCTACAAAGGCAACAATTAAGAATGAATGGCCATGAAATTATAAATCAAGTCTCTGTTTTATTAAATTATTATCTTCAAAGTGTATCTGCGTAAGAAGTAGCAAAATTGCTTTAACTGTAAAAGTTTGGTTAAGGAAATACGTTCGACAACAGCCTTGAAGACGCAGGTTCTAATAGTTTATGCTCTGTCCTTACCAAGGTCACTATAAATTAACTATTAATTGTTTATCTTAATACATTTTCATTGAAAAGCATTGTCATGTTTTGCAACATATGCAATGCATCACCATTTCAACACAGAAAATGTCAGGAAAAAATATTTTAGCACTTTGAAGTCGACCCTAAACAGCTTTTTACTGTATTCTGGTTAAAAAAAAAAGGTAAAATTAGACTGCACACTTTTATTTATCGGGGAGAAAGAAGAGTTTAAAATCATTCACAAGAAAAATTTACCATTAAAATGTTCTACATGAATACATGGAAAAGCTATTTAGATATTGTTTAATTATTGTTATTTTCTTATTGTTATTTTTATTCAAGAGTTGAGCTAGACAATGCTTATCTGTTACCTACTAAGATTGTTTGGGGTATTCATTAGTCTATGAGAAACTGAGACTTTACATATAAAATTTTGAGCCCTTTTTTGAACAAAAATTAGGAGTTATATGCCTTAAAACTTAAAATACAGTTATTAAAGTTTAAAAAATCCAAAATAATTTTTTACACTATTTTTTATACTAAATATTGTTTAGGTATGTTTTTTAAATTGAAAGTTTTTAAGAATATCTTCTTAAACTGAAGCTAAACTGTGTCTACTTTTACTTTTCTTGTAAACTTTATCTCCTGAAGATGGACTGTACTGGGGAACTGATGTTTGTCTTTCTACTCTGGTTCCACTAAAACAGTATCTAATATATAATTGAGACAGGTTGATAATAATAATAATAATAATAATAATAAGCGCAGAGCCCGAACAGTGAGGAGTTGAAAGTTGAAATCTGGTACACAGTTAGAGTACATCACGAAAACGCACACTAAGAAGGGATTTTTCGAAATTCCCCTGGGGGGAGAAAGACAGGATTAAGGCTTAACACTTCCATCAACAATGGAAGTGTTAAGTAACAATGGAAGTGCTAAGTAACAATGGAAGTGTTAAGTAACAATGGAAGTTTTAAGTAACAATAAAAGTTTTAAGTAACAATGGAAGTGTCAACAATGGAAGTGTTACGTAACAATGGAATTGTTAAGAGAAAGCGACGTGCAAGATTTACAGGCGCAGATGCAGTTTTTTCATTTTTGCGGGAAATCGAACATATTTTTAGAACCATCTAAAAATTCTCTAATTAGTCTGGAAACAAGGGGACCCAATTCTTGCATTCTGTGAAAATGGGTAAGGTTGACTGTAACGTAATAATCTTTATCTTAGTTATCATTACTTTTGCCCGCGCAACGCTGTGCCCACCTGCTAGTTTCTAATATTGTTTGACATTTTAGAGTATTGATTTAGAGTGATATTACAATTTATTTTTTTTGTAAAAACAAGATCTTTAACTGATATTTTTTACCTTAAAAATATATCAACAAAGTTTTTAAAACAAACAATTTTAATAATTTGAATAAATGTACTTCAAATTATTTAAATACATTTAATGTACATAATTAACAGATATCGTATTATAAAACTATACTTTACTGGAATGAACTTTTATGTATAAGATTCATCTTCAGGGCTTAACTATTTTTAAAAGAACATTAAATAGTAAATATTTTAGTGGTTTAATTATTAATTTGGATTATTTAAATTGTATATTTGCCTGAAATATTGCCTTGAATTGTCTGCTTATGCTCAATTTTTAGAGTGGAAAAGAATGCTTTTAACTTATAAATCTATTTAATTAGAATATTAAAACTTCTTGTTCTTTTATAAGTAATTAATACCCTGAAGATGCATCAGAGTTTTAAATATTTAAAAGTCTCAGATAAAACTTTTAGTAATACAAGAGTAATTTAATTATTCTTCTGTTATTTTGATGAAAATTGCTTGATGAAAATTATATAAAAATTTACTTTTATAATGCATTCAATTCAAATTAGCAAAGTGGAAAAATCAAATCTCATTCATTTCCATTACTTTTTAATACACACATATTCAATTAGACATTAAATTATTATTCAATTCTTAATAATAAAATTTACTAAATTCATCCTTAAGTAGAATTGTTAAGTCCTTTATAATTTTACTGTATTCAATTAGTTAAGGATTGAATGAAAGTTCTAAGAAACAGTTTGAAAATATGCATATATAAAGTATACATTATTATGAGCTGTTATCTTTATAGTGATGACTCATAGATGAGATGGAATTTTCCAATTGTTAGTCATTTTTGGAAATAATGCTAAAAATATTTAACTGTAAAGGGCAATGCATACCATTTTCACATTAACAGAAATGACTAAAATGTTCTTCTTCTCTTAAACCTCATTACAGAAAACACTCATATGAATATCACCAGAAAAATGTAAAAGGCACATTTGATATAAAACCAGAAAAGTGCTATTAAAAGTCAAGAGGATAAGTAGTAGTACAGTCAAGTCAGAGGCAACAGTAACTACAACTGGCAACATTCTTAATGTGCAAGAACATAAGACAGGCCATGTCTTATGTTCTTGCACACTGTCTCTCCAGCAGTGCATAAAGCAATAGCATAGTTTTCTCCAATTTTTGACAATAAAAAGAATCTACATCCATTGGCACATGCAGGTACAGCATAAGAAGACATGAGTTGTATATGAGTGTACAAGTAGCATTCCAAGATTCCAAAAACAGCCAAGTTCTATGAAAGATTCTCTACAGGTGGGGGACTACAGTGAATGCAATGGGGAATCTTCCACAGAACTGTGGCCATTTTTTTGGAATTTCAGAACTGTATTTGTACATCTATATACAACCTATGTAGTCGTCTCCAAACTACATTTGATTGGTTTTTATCAAAAATTAAACAACACTACATCTCTCTTGCTTCATACACGGCTGAAGAGGCACCACCATTTTATCGGTCTGTTGTCTATGTTCTTGCACATCAACAGTATTGCCAGTAGCAGTTATTGTTACCTCTAACTTAGAACTTTCAGGTGTCAAAATTACAACAGTATTGCTCATCCTCCCAACTTTTGATGGCACTTTTCCAGTTTTATAATGAATGTGTCATTTTGTCATGTACACTTAGATTTTCACAGATTTTAGATTGACAGTCACTTAGATTTTATAAATACGTGAGCTGTTCACAGCCCAGCACATGTATTTGTAAAATCTAAGTGACTCGTACAGCACGGAATTCATATAAAACGGAATTATCAATAGTGTTATAGGGGGGGTCAACTTGTATATAGTAATAACAATGTTTTTCCAAAAATACAAACATCGGTTTGTATTTTTGGAAAACAAAACAAACAAACATCGGTTTGTTTGTTTTGTTAAGTTATGGCAATGCAACACTTAGGCGATCTGCCTAGGGAAGATGACTTCCAGGAGATCTTTTTAAGGGTAAGTGGCCCCTATTTAGGCATTACAGATATGGAGAAAACCTGGAAAACTCCATGTGGCCAGCCTGTCCGGACAAGGTATGAACCCACAACCAAACTCCCAGTGTCAGGGAACAAAACCGCTTGGCCACTGGTGGGCCTCACAGACATTGGTAAGAGTAGGAATATTACAATTGCAGGAACTACAGACCATCAACAATACCAAAATGTATGAAATGTCTTGGTATTGCTGATGGTCTATGATTATAATATAATTCCATCCCAAGTTTTGAATAACAGAACAAGTCACTACTGGTTGATTGATCACTTTATACTAATTAAAGTCTATTCACTTAATTTCTTCAAAAATAAAGTCTAAAACTTCAACATACACAAATTATTAATATTTGAAAGATAAAGATACTTATTATGTGGCATATTGACTCAAAAAGATGTGCATTTCTGCTCTAGATGATCATTGTACAGCCCAATAGCATTTGAGTTTTCTAAATATTTTCACTTTAAGTAAAGCAGTTTGAATTGGATTTATGTAATTATATAGGCACTTCAAATTCGTATGTAGCCTTTTTAATTTAGCCTTTATTCTGCTTTACTCATAAAAAGAACTATGCTAATGCCCTAGCTTCTTTGGACCATAAGAGAGTTCTCGAAATTAAATTCAAATAGACAATCAATTGCAGCCTTTCCAACCCTCATGGGATCGATACAAAAGAGGGCTATAGGACAGAATACAGAACTGAAATGCTGGATGTAATTCATTTCAGAATTGCTGACAAAAACATATGTTAAGTATAAAACTAAAAATTACATTGTATCTCTTCAAATATAGAAATAAAGTAAGAATAATCAATCATATATCACAGATGTTTAGTACTAATGCTTTTGATCATCTCTAATGGCCATCTTCAGGTAACCATACAAAATATTGTTCTATATTTGGTTCATATACATATTTTATTAGAGCAAACAATTAATATAAAAAACTCACAATTGTGTGTGTCTTTGAATTTTTCATCTTCAGAAAAAACAATCTAAAAATAAAATCTCAATGCCTACACTGATCCGGTAAAGTCAGACACCAACCTGTCTATCAATCATTGCAGCAGTCACTCACCTGCAAGACTACATACCATCCAGAAAGCAAAAACAATAAAAACAAAAGTATTAATAAATTATAAGTTGACAATTCACGTTACAGAAATGTTACTTATCAGCAAGCAAAAATTCCAAGAAAGAACAAGAAAACTAATGAAAAATGCATAAAGGAGAGTATAATTTTCTTTATTTTTGTTGCATCGTTAATTCCCAATTAATCAATGTAAATGTTAAAAAAAATAAATCACGCTATGAAAAACTTGTTATATATTTTCTGAAGGTAATTTCAAATTTGCATACTCAAATTTTAACTTATTATACTTTTAAATAGTAAAAACAACCCATATATTTAAAATATTTATGAAAAATAGAATCTGATATAAAGAGAAGTTGTTAGAATCTCATCGTGTACTAAAATTAATGGCAAGAAGTTAATTTTCAGTTAAATTAAGCAATTTATATTTTGTACAATTGATCAAAAGTAGATTGAACTTGTAACTTATCATCATGCATATGTCTTACCAGGATGAAGAGACACCTACACATTCATCTAATCTTCTCTTCCGAACATGTATTAATTTTAAGTATATAACCATACAGTTTAATTGCTATGCCAACCAAGTTTGTCTACATCCATTGGTTTTTATGGCACTTGGCCAATTTTGAGCTTACCTTTGTCAATTTATAATTGATAAATTCAGAATTTGATTATTGTTTTTATATAATAATGTGAAATTTTACTGTAAATTTCCTAAGATTGGACACAGTTCTATATTTTAATGATAGCTAACCAGTGTAATTATGTATTAATAGTAAATACAGATTAATATAGATATAGAAGAAAAGTTCAGATAAAGATTTTTGTAGTGCAACTGGTAACAGGCCTGTCCGAAATGCAGAAGTTGCATGTTCGTGTCCCAATCCTGTTCTTGATCACACTCTTCTTACAGAATTTTCTAAAATTACTTAAAACTCAATTAATTTTTAGTATTAATCTTCATGCCAGATGGCATATTTGCATAATATGGACAAATTTTAATTATTTAATTAATTAAATTAGCCATTATGTAGCACGAAGATAATCCAACAATTTAATATACTCTACATCTATGTTTAATTCCATATAATTTTTTCGTGCGTGTTTAAAAAGTTGTAGAATTTTCTAAACAGTGATGACTCCATATCATATTATCACATCAAAATAAATCACTTAAGGAACAAACTCTTATTGCAGAACATTTTTGAGGAAGTTTTTCTTATCTTTCACCCTTGGTTATCTTCTCAAAATACCTTCAATATCAAGAAAGTTTTAACCTATTTGACATTGAAAGTATTTTGTATATGCCAGTGAAGAAGGAAAGATAAGGCTTCCTAAAAACATTACAGCAAAATAAAAGCCAGTTTTCTCGTGTAATGGTTTATGCACAATCATAATTATTAATGAAACTTTGTCTTCAATTTTCTTTATCTCATTCTCCAGTTTTATAATTAGAGAATGAAGTAAAGAATAATGTGTATAAAGAAGTTAAATTTGAATAAAAATAATTCAAGCTATCTTTAATTTATATTTTTTATAAATTATTTTTCATTTTATTGTTATATGTTTTCCTTATTCTTTTCTTACCTAAAGACAAAGTAGGCCCCTTGATTTAATGGAATAATCATGGAATGGGTGGCAGCTATTGATAGAAGTTCATTAAATCAAATATATTTGAAATATATACTTAATATAGTTTCAAGCTTACAATGTATAGGATGTATTAAAATGTCATTATAATGTATAAGTATGAATAAATTATTATTAAAATGTACATTGAGTAATTTATACCTACTGATTCATTGACCAGCCTCTATTCACAAATGCTTTTAATTCTGTATATTATAATTATACTTTTAATTCAGTAAATTATTACTTGGTGCATGGTACCCAATGTATTATATGAGGGCATGTTGCTAGGCCAGATGTTTGTCCATTCCAAGGTCAGACCCACAATAGAATTAGCTAACACGAGTGAAATACAGGATATGAAGTGTAACTTAAACTACTCATGATAAATTGTTAAAGCCTAGATAACATTCAAGAAAGGTACATAAGACATCAGCCTAAAACTAGCCAAACTCACACGAATTACTAACTTAAGCAGTTCTTCACAAATAGTTTTTCATAAAATTTCAACATACGAATCCATTTAAGCAAGCATTTGAGACATTATCTCAAAAACAATCAGAAAAAATTCTCAATAGATCATTCAGTAAACTGATACTTTTTAAAATCAATATACCATTATATATTGATTATATATCATTTGAAATACTATACATTGCAGAATTCGAACCCAAATTTAATATATAAAATTCACAAACAAATGTAATTAAAAGATACAGTTTGACCGTATTTTTTTGTACTTTCTGAGTTTATAATTTCTAATTCATAAATCACCTGTAATAAAAAGATATATTAATCGTTCTCTCTTTTGTTTTCAATAACACTTAAAACATGTTCCAACATGTAAATCTATCAATACGAAACAATTATATAAACAGTTTCATACACAATTTAGAATACATAAACACCTCTTAACACAAGGTTGTCACATAGAAGTCAATAATAGGTAAAAATGCAGCTCCAAATGAGGCAGCCAGACCTCATCGGAGCCGTATAGTACGTGTTCAGGTGTGTAAGAAAATCGAGAAACTGAGGAATCTACAAGTCTCCAAAATCGGCCCATCTGGAACTTTGTAGACACTTGAAAATGGAGACGAAGTTAGATTTTGCCCAAATGATGAAAAAAAACTTCATTTTTTTAAATGCTTAAACTCTCTCACACGACCGCAATTACAATATTCCATATGGAGTCGTCCCACACAAACGTTCACCGATAAATTTACATCTGTCAATTTTATAAATATATAATCCAGCAACATTAGCAAGAAGAATTTTACAATTGGCAGATTTGTAACACGGCAGCAAGAAAAAATAAATAAAATAAAAAATTAAAAAAATATGTTTCCAAATTTAGGCCTACATTTTTTCTCGCGAGACAACGTCACCTCTCGCTAGACAAAGTTGGAAATTTCGAGCGATTTTGTTTAACTATACATGACTAATCAACTTTACAATACGTTTCATTGTCATCTTTTGTGAACGTAACACCACACCGCAAGAAAAATCTCGCGCGAATTTCTCATCATTGGTAATTTCTAGCGAGTAGAAAGTTGCAACGTGTTAAATTACGCTCCGTTATCGGATTTTACCCGCGAATTGGTAACATTTTCGCAACCTTATTGCACGACGTGACCCAGGGCTAAGCCTAATCGCCATAGGTTAACCATTGGTGGTTAGGTTAGCGATAGAATTGGATGGTGGAAGAAATAATATAAGTTATTACACGCGTACTTACTATCGTTTTCGTTAGTTTGATGCAAAGTTAGTTGTTCTTGGACAGCTGATAAGGTGGCAAACGAAGGCACAAATGGAGGTGCATCCACGTTTAAGGTCGAGATACTTTTCGATAAGTTTTCATCCGCTTTTCTACTATCGTCTGTGTACTGTTCCCACGATTCGGGTGCCGTCTGTTCTTCTGTACTATCTCCCATTTCCTCTTTTTTTATTAATATACGAATATACAAAACTTCTATATAAACAAATCTAGACTCGTATCTGCTTGACCCACGCCGCAACACATCCGCGTGGCTTGTCTTTCTTAATTCGGACGTTTGGTGGCGCTGTTGGATTTGTCAGCACTCCAGAAAAAAATATATATATA
>NW_019387472.1:0-10702 GCF_000671375.1 Centruroides sculpturatus | reverse complement strand
AAATCTCTTAAAAATAAACAAATTTCCCCACTAATCGATCTCCGAGATAATTTAATGTTAACTTTATGTGCTCTACTGTATAAATAAAAAAAAAAGGCCCACCAGTGGCCGAGTGGATAAACCACCGAACACTGGTGGGGTCGTGGATTCGGCGCCTGGCCAACGGGATGGCCACGTGGAGTTTTCTGGGTTTTATTCACGTTAGTAACACCTAAATAGGGGTCGGTTTCCCTTAAAAGCTCTCTCGGGTGATACGAAGAAATTCGCCACGTAAAACATTTTAAAAATTGTTAAAAAAATAAATAGGTACACTATCTCAGATTCTTATCAAAGAAAAATAAAGTTTTATATGTTTAATTTTGTAAATTACGAGGGAATTTAGTCGAACCAAAGTCCTAAAATACAATGTAAAACAATAAATTATTATTAAACTTATCGCATCTGTTCTACATTTATTTTTGACAGCCAAAAAACAGGAGAATGAGATTACGTCTGCTTGCTCTACCTCAAAATATATTTTAAAATAAGATTATTTCGAAATTCATAAATGACCTTGAATCACTTTAAATATTTTTATGGACCATTTTCATTGACGTCACGTCACATGATCGAAACTCTTCCGTCTCCCAATGGAAATAAATTATTAAATGGAAAGTTCATATGAAGTTATTAATGGATTTAAATATAAAATGGATAGCATAGAGATTCAATTTATGGTCAAGATAAAATATTTAGGAGACATATTTAATGATGACATTAATTGGATTTTCTATGTAGATAGTTTATGTAAATTAATATCCAGGTTTAGAGGAATTGTAGAACTGTTTTGGCATCTTCTAAACAAAGATACTACGAGAGTTTAGTTTTATGTCAATCGAAACTGGTGGTGGATCAATGGTATAGAAATTTGGAGTTTCGCAACTAAATAACTTATATATAAGATCTTATTCACTCTGTAGGATAAACTTTATAAATATCTTATGAAAATCTTAACAAGAACTATATATAAGAAAACGTCTAAAAAATAAATATATAAACTGAAATGAATCAAAAGATAGATTCTGGAGAGAGAGAATTACTTTCAAAAAGCAAATGTTGGCTTATATTCTCCCCAAGTTTAGGCATTCAATAGATCAGAAAGGTACAATATACGCTGGTACTATGTTTTAAATAATCAGTTAAAATCTGGATTTCTGTACACAGGCCAAATATATACGTAAATTATAAAATTAAAATAAACAATGGGAAGTAAAGAAAGAAATTGATTTAACAGATACAAATTAATATAGTTCTAAAGCAGGGTCTGTTTGATCATTATTTAATGTGACCTTTAAGGCATGGTTATATATAAATATTATAATAAATTTCGACAAATACGCAGTGAATTGTGAGAGGATCACCTGTACGCAACAGCAGTCACACAGGAACTGGCCTTGCGCCACTCGTACTGTAGGCTTACATAATGGAAACTACCGTGCGTCCAACTACAGTTGTACTTCATCCCGCCAAATTCAACGCTACACTGTTTCAAAAATAGCCTGCTTTCGGAAGCCGGATATTTGGTCCAGTATCTCGTTACGTGTTTTGTGTTTAACTATTTGCTGTTTTTTTATTTGTTTTTATTTTCAAAGAAGTCATTGTGTGTCACAGAATTGGAATTGTATCCTATAATTATACAGCGAACATAGCTTAGTTCACGCCTCACTGTCACTGTTACAGTCACGTGTGCGAAAGGTTCCAACATGGCAGAATGTAAGATGCGCGTGATCAGAACTGACACTAATATGCGAACTAATCAACTATAATTAGCCTATTTTATATTTCTGATATAGTTATTATTCCATTAGACAATCTTTCTTAAGCGTTATTTGCGAATAATAGAGTAGTGCTGTTAAATTTATAAAAACTATTTCATAATATACTATCATTTGCGCCAATAATGGACATATTTAAAAAAGTTCGCTTTGTTTTTTGTCACAAAGCTAAGTATTAAGTATTGATTACCGAATGGCATGATGAGTCATTGTTGCCAAATATCTTTAAAATAGGATGTTCAGTAACTCCAAGAGGTCCTTTACCTAGTCTTATGTTGATATAAATCATTTCATATATTAATTAATTCATTAATTTTCTTATATTAAATATTTCAGTTTTCGGTTTCAGACTGATATCTTCATATCTTATAAGAATATACGGCTAACGCATTCTACCATGTTACGCGCCTAACCGGCGCGCAACATCGCGTAACGCCGACAGAGAGAGAGAGTGTAAGTTCTGATAATGGACGGGAGGTTGATAAATATCTCTATCGTAGGGAATTTCGGAATGGATGATCTTATGAGGAAGGAAGATAGAAGAGAAAACGGACACTCACAAAAATAAATAAAAGGCGTGAGCACGGTTCTGTTCTCTCCGTCCGAGAGTTTTCTTTTTCCAGCTATTCCCCTCGGAGGCCCTCGAATTGTCACCGGAAAATTTTTACAACGATTACTCCGGAATTGCCTCCACCATCCAAGAAACGTTTTCTCACTTCCTCTCCCTCTCTTATTACACTATTGTTTTAACCATTTGCACGAGAATCCGATTACAATTCCAATCCGGCATCCAACGATCAAAATGATAAATTTATGGCACCAGGATTTACACGAAGCATATGTAGCCGACATTGTTTCTCTCGTGCGCAAACCCGCGTTGTGGACCACTTAAACACTTACACGAAATGTACTCGAGCGGATTCGAACTTCTCCCCCACTGTCCGAAAATAACAGCCAAAGTTTGCAAGCATGAGAATTTGAGAAAATCTTGTGTATATCTAGTGAGAAATCTCTTAAAAATAAACAAATTTCCCCACTAATCGATCTCCGAGATAATTTAATGTTAACTTTATGTGCTCTACTGTATAAATAAAAAAAAAAAGGCCCACCAGTGGCCGAGTGGATAAACCACCGAACACTGGTGGGGTCGTGGATTCGGCGCCTGGCCAACGGGATGGCCATGTGGAGTTTTCTGGGTTTTATTCACGTTAGTAACACCTAAATAGGGGTCGGTTTCCCTTAAAAGCTCTCTCGGGTGGCAGATGGTCTACGTGTTGCGTTACCATAACCAAATAAACCAAACCCGTATAAATAAAAAAGACCTATATAATAAAACTAAAGCAAACTGATCATTTGCACTGTATTTTTAACAAATTTTCATTATCTTTAAAAAAGTGTATCTAATTTTCTCGACTACCTCTCTCCTTTTTTATTATAATAGTTTACAATTCTAAATTTTCATATTATCCGTATAAACTTTTTAGCTGATAAATTTATATCAAAAGGGATCACGCAACCTCCGCATCTTATTAAAAAGCGTACATCGCGTATATACGTTCACGCATATACAGATGCATGTCGCTAGATGGAAGCGCGATCGTTTTAGTCGCCAGTGATAGTTTTGTGTGACAGATGTTGAATGCCTTCGCTTCGTGTAAATCGAGCTTCACGGTTTAATATGACACAATTTCTTACTTTAGTATAAACACTAAGGTTATGTTTACTTCTCGTATTCGAATACAGTCATATGTTTCCCAACGCGTGCGAATTCCTTGGTGTTGGGTTGGGCTGACCCCACAATTTAAATACAGCGAATCTTACGTCACCAATAGAAATTTGAGTGTTGTGTACGCTAGGTCGAAAACCATTAACATAAACAATCGAAATAATGAATTATGAAGTGGCATGTACGATATTCCAATTTTCTTGGGTTGAGTCGACTCTGATGTATCAGGTGCCATCACTCGTTACTCGGTATTGTGGATGTACCCAAACTGATGACAGGCAAGGAAATACTCTTAATGCCTTCGGGACGGTAAGAGTTAAAGCGTAATCGGAGAAAAAATATTTTATGTTGCTGCGATTTAGAAAACGAAGCTTGGATAAAACATTCATATGATGGGAACAAAGTATATGAAATCATCTTAGTGCGAATAAATTTGTTCACATCCTACCATGATATGAAGTCATATTAACTAGTAGTGAGTGGACTATATAATATAATTAAAGCAAACCGATCATTTACACCCTATTTTCAACAATTCCATTATTTTTAAAGGAAATCTTCGAGGGACAATTTAATTTTTATACCACAATTCATGTATCTATCTACCTCTACAAAACGATAGCGATTAAACTAGTAGTGAACTTCACCGTTTACATCTCATAAAAAGTATGAGTTGTAGTTTGGTAGTATTATAATATTTGGTAATCGAATCCGGATTTATGGAATATGAATTCTTTAAAAAAATTGATCTATAAAAAGAATAATAATTTTTAATTAGCCTCTAGCATATAGCATTATGATATTCAATAAAATTAAGAATAATGTTTTATATAATTGGGAAATTCATCGAGTGCAATCTTTAATTCATTTGATTGGGGAAATTTCTACATAAAAATTTTACTTTGAATTATGTTCCCAAATCGATTATTTCTGTATTCGATATTAATATACAGCACATGTTTATTGGCTTCATTCCAAACCATAAGTTGTTGTAACTGTAAACACACAAAAAGAAATGTTGATGGAGTGTCACGTTACTTGTTTCTTCAATAGCTAAACATAAGTTTAGTAACTACTATAGAATTTTCTAAATAAGAGTCATACTTATGCTCAAAAAGAAAACAAAAATTCATTTCTTGATACAATTTAAAATGAAGATATTTGTCGAGAATGCTATTATTATTTGTTGGCCTATTTTTATTAATTCATATACACTTATAAGTAACTTACATAAAATAGAAAGAAATAATAAAATATCACAAGATATTTAATGGGTCGTTTCGTTCTAACTACTTATGAACTGAACAGATGTGATAGATTAATGATAAGAATTGATTACACAAAATACATCAAATGTTCTTTTAAATACATGACATGTACAGTGGAATCCGGTTATTATAATTACGGAAAATGTTATCAACCGACTATTGTTATCATAATCAGCCAGTCTCTACTCTATATAAAATTAGTTTAAAATAGTCTTCCTATTATAATCAAATTTCGGCTATTGTTATCAATTGTGATAATTACACTTGGGAACGAACGATAAGAATTCTTAGAAAATCCGTACTAAATGAAACTTACTTTTAATTAAAGCGTGTCTTATGTCTTCTACATACTGCAAATGCATGACAAGAATTATAAGAGAATACGTGTACTGGAGACCTTAAAGCGTATCTTTGGGGTTAATGTTATCAGTTTGTTATTATTATCGAAAGTTGCAAGTCTCAAAGTGATCATAATAAGCGGATTCCACTATATAATATATAACATAATAAGAAAATAGATAACAACATTCTTATATGTGAGCAACATTCTCTTAAGTATGATATGAAATCATTATTTTTATACAAAAAAATGTAGTAAATATTGTATAAAAACTGAATTTTACATTATGTAAATCATGAATGATATGCATTTTCTTGAATATATTGAAATTATATAAATAGAAAGATAATTTATTTTGCTCTTTACTAGAATATTCGATCCACCATACTCTTTTACGTCAATTTGACGTCATTTTACGCTTTCTCATTATAAATATGACGTCAAATGAAACTTAAAAGTTTATATTATTCTGAAAAAATGAGTACATCTTAGTTGTAAATAATAATTAGTTATCTTTTTATATTAAAATTATAGTATATTTATGGAAACATTCTTTATCTTGAGTGTATTACAGATATACAATAAGTTGCATGAATTCTATAATAAAATACAGACGTGGATTTAAGATTTTTATAATGAATTACAACTTAGCCTTCGATATAATTATAATGAAACATTATAATTACATCGAAGGCTAAAGCGATTAAGGCATCAACCAGTCGCTCTGGGTCGATCCCAGTCTCCCAGTAACCCCAGAAATTTTTAAATGGCAGTCTGTCCCGGATATGTTGGGCCCGTCCCTCACCACCCGGTTGTCCCCATTGTGGGCCTGCCAAATGTATGATGGACGTGGAAAAATGACTCTCTTAGTACTGAAAGAGCTGAAAGGAAAAAAAGAAACGTGTAATTTATTGTTATATTATATTACATTGATTTCAATAATTTAGTTATATTTATATAATTATACTATATAGTAGTTTCACAAGAACAATTTATTTATATAAAAATAAATGTCCAAGTTTCTGTGTTTTCCTTCATTAGTTTTTTGATTCATAAAGTATGAATCATGAATTTGTATTAAGCATTCGCATAAATCAAGTTTAATTAATTAATTTTTCTGTAATAAAAAATAGAATATTAGTTTAGTATAATAATTCTTAGAATGTTATCTGACAGAAGGGATTTATCTATAAGGTGGACCAAGCAATCAACTGAAGACCGAGGAAATCCTAAGTATTATTTCATTTAGGATTCTTGAGTGCTAATCCTTTACTAGCACACAAGGAACAGAGACAAGCGACGTGACACTGCATATCAATAAGATATCCCTAAAAACGCTCAAGGACTTCATAAACATTATTTTCTTACGAAAGATTAAAACTAAAAATACTTCCTTATCTATACATATTTATTTTTCACTTCCGTTTTGGTGACTAATACTTTTAGTCAAGTAATTCGTAAGCTGACTGTATGTGAACGTGACTTAAAAACAAATACAGTATACGTTATACATACGAGACAAATTAATTTGTCATAATAAAAAGGAGATTTACCAGGAAAACAAAAGAGTAAAGCTTAGAACTGAAAATAATGAGGAAGTGATGTTGTAACAAGGATAAATTATTTCATTAAGATCATCAAAAATGTACACAAAACTCCAATGTTTTCCAGAATATTTTAGCAGTATGAAAGAAAAATGATCAAAATATAAAATAAATTTATTTCTGAAACATAATTTTAAAAAATAATCTGTAAAATTATTATAAGATAGATTATAAGATTAATAATCTATTATAAGATAGACATAAAAATATCTGATTGATGAAAACAATATTAATTTTACTAATTTGGTTAAAATACAGAAAACAGTTATTAGTATTTTTAAATTTTAAAGAAAATAGAAAATTCTACTCTTATACATGAAATCTGGGATAAGTTATACTAAAGTATACTTCTTATTATTAGTATATTTGTATAGTAGGGTAAGATGGGGCTATTCGGATAATTTCAAAATCAGGCTACAGGGAATATTGTTTTATCAGATGTACTGTACTTACTTCCATTGAAAAGTCTATAGTTATAGGTAATAAATGATGGTGTTATCGGTTTTAAACGACTTTTTATTAAAAATAGAAAAGCGGTAATTATAATTAGTATAAAAAATAGGAAAGCTTAAAAATTATGGGGTTATTTGAATCAAGAAAAATATTACTTAAAACCTAATGAAACGATTTCTTATGTTCTTTTCCATTATTTACAGTAGATACACTTACCGTAGCGAAACTCCTATACAGATTGCACACTTTTTCATATTTTATCCAATCGCTTGATTGGTTTTGGATCAAGATAATGGATACACAGAAATCACACGAAGCATCAGACTCAAGCTCCGATGACGAGTCTTCATTTCAAAAGTTAACTCACACTAAATCCTTCTTACGTTTAATTTTGTTGTGAAAAATATCTTTCAACAGTTTAAAAAATAATGTTAAAACTATTACCTAATAATTTTAGCATCAGAATTAAAATTAAATAGACGAAAATAGAATAAATAATTTCATATATAATCAATATCATGCTTCGATTTAAATGGACCTGCGAAAAATAAATTCATATGGCCTAGTTCCATATGTTTCTAAATTAATTCAATATCACTATCGCTAATTTGAAAAAAGATTTAACTAACTGTCTTGTTGTTTGTCGTAGTAGTTTTTTTACAGAATTCACTATAAATAGATTTTAGATTAGATCTGAAAATTATAGAGAGTAAACTTTATAATGTAATCACTTAATACATGGCGATTATTTTTCAATGTGACGCATTTGTCTCCGCTTCTTTTAGGTGGACGTGTAAGAATTGAAGAACAGAAAACGAAGAATAAATCCTCTTTTCTGTGTGTATGACTTTTCTACAAACAATCTCATTCATAATGGCGGCCCATCAGCGCAAACCAGGTGTACAGTAGTGGCTTTCTTACTTTGATCCCTTAATTCAAAACGCCTCATCTTATCTCATAGTTTAGAGCAAATTATTCGATTATTGTAATAACAATTAAATATAAACAACATTATCTCTTCGATTAAATCCACAGAATTCGGAAAAATTCCGGGAAATAAATATGTTAAAATAAGACACCGATCTCAAATAAAACCTAGGTTAGCAAAGGAAACGTGTCGAAATACTGTATAGAGCAAGGTAGAGTGATAGGTAAGGAGTTTAACTAAAATTCTACCTCTTCAAATTGTTTGGATTCGGGTAGCATTTTTTGAAATAAAATTATAAATATTGAGCGTGGAAAAGTTGCGATCCAGTCTTAAGTCCAGAGCTTATCAGATGAAGGGTAATTAGGAAAACGCTGGTTCAAACTCACCATCTCTTTCCAAAATGGATGAGTTTAAAAAGGAAGATGATAGCTCAACGACAAAGCGACAGGAATTACAACGTAATAATCAATTTGGAAGATGCTGACCTTTAGAGGATGGGTAACCATGAAAACATTAATTATTTCAAATGTTGTATCAAATAGAGTCAATAAATGTACGAGTAATTAATAGCATTAAAAGCATTATATTGATATTTTCATGCAATAAAATTTGACAAAAAAATTATTTTTATTAATATACATTAAATGCAATGGAAGGAATAATTTGTAATAAATATGAGGCCCGAATCTCTCGGGTTTCTTGATAAATGGCCTACTAATT
The DNA here is from genome assembly GCF_000671375.1 of Centruroides sculpturatus. Classification (NCBI taxonomy): domain Eukaryota; kingdom Metazoa; phylum Arthropoda; class Arachnida; order Scorpiones; family Buthidae; genus Centruroides; species Centruroides sculpturatus. The sequence goes on along the minus strand of NW_019387472.1, from coordinate 1,849 downwards.
TTAAGTAAAATTGCAACTATATTCTAAAACAGTTGCCGTAGATGTAAGTTAGACCGTTCTGATATATCTAATACAAAATCTAATTGAAACCAATAAAATATACAAAATTTATGCATTAGAAAAAGTGTTTTTTTATACTTACATAATTAAAATAATTCACAAATTAAACTGCAAAACAACAATCAACGACAAATCTAATCAAAACATTAAAGAGCTTTATTTCATCAAATCCAGTTCGATCTTTAATTAATTAATATTTATTAATTTATATTGCTAAATTGAATTAATTCCAATTAAAAATTAAGTAAGATATTTATGGTTTTTAAATATTCATCATCTGCAGATGATCTAACAGTGATTACCATATTTATCATTAAGCAACAGTAAATTATAGATCATATGTAAAAAGTATCATGTATGAGTCAGTAAAATTTCTGATGTAAATATAAAAAATGGCCGTCAGTAAAATTCTACTTCTGTGATAATTTTAAGATACAATGAATATAATATAAATATAATGATAGACACGACGAAATTTATTTTTAAATTTACGTTATTTGTGTGGTGGTGGTGGTGACAGAAGATTTTGCTTTTAATATACTGTATACACAATTTGGGAACCCCTGGTATAGACTGAAACAAGTTACTAGAAAATCTATGGTATTTCACATCATAATTTTCATACATTATAATATTTAGAAATTATAAAAGTAATCGAGAATAAGCAGAGAATCAGAAAATTAAAACTGTTCAAAATCGTTTTGTAATAATAAATTTCAACCATTACTGAAATGATAAATGAATTTCTGTCAAATATTTGCAATAAAAACAATTAAGAATAGACTACGGAAGATAAACATAATGCATGTCAGCAATGAAACTGAATATCACAATACCTTTTTAGTAACGAATATTTCGTAAAAAGTTTACATTCACTAGAAAATTGAAAAATGAAGCAATACGGATGAGTCGTGAATAATACGTTAATATAATAATAACACTAAATGATTAATACCATATAACGTGGAAGAGATAATACAAATGTTTTATGCAATAAACAATTAAAAATAAGAAAGAAATACGAAGACGGATAATTAACGGCTTAAGCTGCTGAAGGCTATCTTTAAATACAGATACACCACCGAATTTCCGGCATTCTTGATTACAAAGCTTTAACGGATTAATACATTAATGAACTAATGTACACATCTTGTATACATTAATACAAATATGATTTAACAAAAACTGTAGGCAAATTTATTAATTTCTGTACTTGCAAAGAATGCTATAGCAATATTGCTCCCAGAGAGGCAAATTTTAGAAAGTGGCGTTTACGTTTCACATCACCATCTTTCTTAGAGCCATAGCCAGAGTTAAATTTAAGCAAAAATAAACTAAGAATATATTAATAACAAACCTGCGGTATCATCACCAACGAGTGAAGAGTAAATAATGTAAAGTCGGTAAACTAGTTTAGTGGAGTAGGAANTTAATATCCTATATAAAATCTTTAAAAAAGTGTATCTAATTTTCTCGACTACCTCTCTCCTTTTTTATTATAATAGTTTACAATTCTAAATTTTCATATTATCCGTATAAACTTTTTAGCTGATAAATTTATATCAAAAGGGATCACGCAACCTCCGCATCTTATTAAAAAGCGTACATCGCGTATATACGTTCACGCATATACAGATGCATGTCGCTAGATGGAAGCGCGATCGTTTTAGTCGCCAGTGATAGTTTTGTGTGACAGATGTTGAATGCCTTCGCTTCGTGTAAATCGAGCTTCACGGTTTAATATGACACAATTTCTTACTTTAGTATAAACACTAAGGTTATGTTTACT
>NW_019387471.1:0-10817 GCF_000671375.1 Centruroides sculpturatus | reverse complement strand
GAGAATATTGTACATAATGAATTTACAGTGTATGAAGCTAAACCAGGGGTTTCAAACTCAAGTGCATTAATTAAAGGACCAGTCAAATAGATGTATATCATTTGATACGGGCCGTATTCGATATTATTCGTTAAACGAAAATATACTGTAATTTAAAAAATGGCTCTAACAAAGGCTTTTTTTATTGCCAGGACTTTACGACTTACGTAAACAGTTAGACGTTTTTTTTTCTGTTCAGAGATATCATTTTATTCAATTGATATTTTTAAATTGTAAANGTCAAATAGATGTATATCATTTGATACGGGCCGTATTCGATATTATTCGTTAAACGAAAATATACTGTAATTTAAAAAATGGCTCTAACAAAGGCTTTTTTTATTGCCAGGACTTTACGACTTACGTAAACAGTTAGACGTTTTTTTTTCTGTTCAGAGATATCATTTTATTCAATTGATATTTTTAAATTGGAAAATTGGAAAATTAAACTTAGAAAACTTTAAAGTATAAAAATACACGATACTTCATAAATAATTTATTTATGTAAATTATACAATACTGGATATAAACATTTTAAAAAGAATTTAAATGATTGATTAACGATAACTTACGTATTGTACCTGTACGTAATGTTTACATTTATCTTAGTTACAGTTTCTGTAATTAAAACAACACTTAATCCAAATGTGGCAGTGATGAGGACTTGTAGTTTTCATGACACCACAATAAAGGGACTCTGAATACAATTGATAAAACTGATGCACAATTTGTTATATTATTTTCATTATAAACAGTAATATTTTTCATCAAATTGCTGTAAGTAGTCCTAGTCCTGATTTTTTCATTTTTCAAAAATGTCTATTACTTTTTCTTGAAAAAGCAGATAATATTCTTACAGAAACTTACTTGCTTTTATTTTTTTCAATTATTCTAAAATTAATACCAGTAGAATTTAATATTATATATCTATATAAATGAGGATGTTTGCTTCTTTGTTCGCTTTGCACTCCTAGACCGTTCGACCAATTGCTACGAAACTCATCGGTTATGTTCAAATACTCCTGGCTTAGATAATGGCGAATATACCATTCCAAAATATTGATTGGATTTCTATATATCAATTAATGTCTGTCTATAACCAGTGGCGTATAACAGGGGACCGAAATTTTCCTCCGCCCGGGGCGGAGGAAAATTTCGCTCCCCCTTATTTAGGTATTTCAATTTAAAAAACCAAAATTCAGTTTTGTCACAGAACAAGCAATGAAAAATTCGGTGGTAGTGCAGCGACCTGTTTAAAATAGTTCTATTGGATATTAGTGGTGTATATAAACGCGAATGAATCGTACAAGAAAAAAAAGGTCAGCAGGTTTCGCAGGATTTCCTCGGATGAAAAAATTACCGATTTCCGGACTGTCCGGACGATAGCACTATCGTAGGCGCGATGCAAGTATAGATTAGGATTTTCAAATTTTTACAAGATATTATTATTATTTATTGTGAAATTTTGCCGCCCCTAAAAATAAATTTTGCCGCACCCTAAAAAGTGCCGCCCGGGGCGGGCCGCCCCTGCCGCCCCCACTACGGTACGCCACTGGTCTATAAATTCAATAATTAAAACCAATGGGATCGGTATATATGTAATAATAACTAAAAGTATTTTCAGTTAAAAACAAGTAAAAAATATACTCTATCTACTTCCAACTTCGAGGATTATACAGGTCAAACTGGCAAATAAGTGACAAGAAATAAATAAAACTTTTATCATTACCAGTGACTTTATTATATAATAGACATATTACAAATGCGTTACGCATCTTCAGTAGGCCTTCTCAGTGGATACATCAAGATAGTAATCGTTGGTCACATTTTATATTCAGCAGCCTTTCCCAGCATGCATCAACACTCATCCCACTATTCAAATTAAGTACATTTGTATATGCGATGATTCAAAAATGTTCGACAATTTTTCTTTCTAAACAATTTTCTATTTTATACAATATTTTAGTATTTTTTCTATTTATATTATAAACAAATTTTCTACAATGTAAAAACCATGCCGATTCCATCCTTCTTAATCTGATGGTCGCCTCATGTTCCTTTACTCTCAACTCCAACCTTCTTTAGGTTTCTCCGATGTAATAATTTGGATTTCCACATGTATACAACACCGGCAATCTTAGATTGGTCTCTGGGCGAATTTATATCTTCACTGTTTATTATACTGATAATATTTGACATCTTATTCTTTTGATTTGCACCTATGCATATAGAAAATTCTTTAAAGATCGGTTTACACTTTTCAAAAAATATTAGTAACATAAGGAAATTTTATATAAGAAATATTTTTTATCTCATTTCTAACATTAAATCTATATTTTAAATAAAAATTATACCACTTACAAAGGATATACTTCGGATAATCATTTAACAGAAATTTTTTAAACAATTGCTTTATTTCAATATCTATATTTTCTTGTAAATTCGATTTAATATCTTTCTTAATTCCATGATAAATACGTTCTTTTTATTCTCTATGGGACAGTAAGATTTATATTTAATAGTTCTGTTATTATTACATAGTTTTTCATACTTACGAAATAAAACACTTGTTTCTCATCTTTTTATAACAACATCCAAGAAATTCATCTCTTTTTTGCTGTTCATCTTCACTTGTAAATTTTAAATTTTTATGTAGTCTGTTCGCATAGTCTTCAGTATAATAAACAGTGAAGATATAAATTCGCCCAGAGACCAATTTAAGATTGCCGGTGTTGTATACAGAATGTCATGTACACGTGGAAATCCAAATTATTACATCGGAGAAACCTAAAGAAGGTTGGAGTTGAGAGTAAAGGAACATGAGGCGGCCATCAGATTGAGAAGGATGGAATCGGCATGGTTTTTACATTGTAGAAAATTTGTTCATAATATAAATAGAAAAAATACTAAAATATTGTATAAAATAGAAAATTGTTTAGAAAGAAAAATTGTCGAACATTTTTGCATCACCGCATATACAAATGTACTTAATTTGAATAGTGGGATAAGTGTTGATGCATGCTAAGAAAGGTTGCTGAATATAAAATGTGACCAACGATTACTATCTTGATGTATCCACTGAGAAGGCCTACTGAAGATGTGAAAGGCATTTGTAATATGTCAATTATATAATAAAGTCACTGGTATTGATAAAAGTTTAATTTATTTCTTGTCACTTATTTGCCGGTTTTGACCTGTATAATCCTCGAAGTCGGAAGTAGATAGTTAAAAACAAGTAAAAAATACTCTAAGAATATTTTTACTTTTAGTGGTTATGTATTAAAAGAATTTTTAACAATATGCTGCATATAGAAATTATTTTTGCAAATATGAGGTGACGAAGATGAGAAANTTTTAAATATATATATATATTATATTAACTTTATTATTTCGAAAATAATATACCGCGAAATAGACGAGCTATTACACGCCATTACGCTATTACTGCGACAGGTAGCACTTAGCACTTGCCCGTGTACAGTACATCATACTTTTCCTGTCAGCAATACAGTCGTACCAGTAATGTATCTGATTCTGTCCAGGGAAAAATTTTTGAGTTAAAATAACATGATTTTCTGTTAAGTTTGTATATAGTTAATTGAAGCTTCTTATCCCTATAATTTCCATGTCTGGTCTTGATATTCATCCATCTAACTGCGTTTTCGATATTAACGAAGCACAGAGACGGAAGGACGACAATGGAAATTTGTAAGTCTGCTGGGTACAAGTTCATCCAGTAACCGAGTCTATAAACCACCAAACACCCACCGGTAGTCAGTTGTGGGTTTGCGCATCGCCAACAGACTAGCTATGTGCAGTTTTCTGGATTTTCTTTACATTAGTAACATCTAAATAAGAGTCAGCTACATAAAAGTCTACCCAGAATGCATCTCCTCGGTAGGTCGGTCACGTGTCGCCATGCAGTAACCAAATAAACGAAACCAATCCTAATAATTTTTCTATAAACGCGATATTTACGGGGACATGCTTAACTACAACGAAAAGCGACACCAAGATTTCATTTCCACCTATTAACTCATAAACCCATTACTCCAAACTTCCTACTGATACTGAAATATGTTCTAACGTTCAGCCAAATTAATGTACGTACAACAATTTGAAGGCACAAAGTGGATCTCGAAGTCTTTTTCTGTGCGGATGTCTATTTTTCCTATTTATTATCATGCCTTCAGCCCTGAAAATGGCTGTTGCCAGTCCCAAGCCCGGGTAAAGGAGGAGGGTTGGTGTCAGGAAGGGCATCCGGCCGTAAAACCATCTTGCCAAAACTACATGATGAGTCTCAGAAGCTGTGATAGAAAGAAAGCTAGGGCGTACCCTGTAAGCGACGCGCAGCTAGATCGCCCTAAAGCTGCGAAAAGTGGGCAAGGGCTACCTCATCAGGGGCAGATGGGGTTAAGGAAGCAAGCCCTACTTGAGGAAAAGGTGTTGAGAGTGGGAACACTGAATGTGGGAAGTATGACGGGAAGAGGAATGGAGGTGGTGGATATGATGAGGAGAAGGAGGATTGATGTCCTGTGCGTGCAGGAAACGAGGTGGAGGGGAGACAAGGCGAAGGAACTTGGAGAAGGATGTAAATTATTTTATAGCAGTGCAAACAAGAATGGAAGAAATGGGATTGGAATAGTGGTGGCTGGGAGGAGGAAGAGCGAGGTACTAGAGGTGTACAGAAGAAGTGATAGGATGATGCGAATGAAGCTGAGTTTTGGAGATGATCTATTTGTGGTGTTTAGTGTGTACGCACCCCAGGTAGGGTGTGCAACAGTGGAGAAAGATTGTTTTTGGAATGAATTGGATGAAGAAATGAGGACACTGGAAGGAGATGAGAGAGTAATTGTGGGAGGCGACCTCAATGGGCACATAGGGGGTCGGAACGTGGGCTATGAAAGGGTTCATGGAGGCCATGGGGTTGGGGAACTAAATCAAGAAGGGGAGAGAATTATGGGTTTTGCTGTGGCTTTCGACCTGGTGATTGTGAATTCGTTTTTCACCAAGCAGGAAAGTCATCTGATAACTTTTAACAGTGGGCCTAATAGTTCACAGATTGACTATATCCTCACTAGACGAGAGCACCTTGCGACGGTGATAAATTGTAAGGTTATACCAACAGATCAGGTATCGGCGCAACATCGGTTGATGTGCATAGACATGAAGTCAAGAATGCATAGAAAAATTGGAAATACACAGATGAAGAAAATTAAGTGGTTTCGTTTGAGGGAGGAGAGGGTGAGGGCGGATTATGTAGAGAGGGTGTTGATACAAATCTCGCAAGATTGGGAAGGGGTGCAGGACTGGTGGTCATATAATGCCAATGCTATCAGGAACTGTGCAGAGGAGGTGCTTGGTGTAACATCTGGAAAGATTAGGGTGCAAAAGGAAGGTTGGTGGTGGAATGAAAGTGTGCAACAAGCTGTTAAGGCAAAAAAGGAGGCAAAACGGAAGTGGGACAGGTCACGTACAGAGGAAGATAGATTAGTGTATAAAGCGGCAAAGCGTGAAGCTAAGAGAGTGGTGGCACAGGCAAAGGCAGGAGCATATGCGAACTTATACGAGGAGTTGGATACAAGGGAAGGACAGAAGAAAATATATCGTTTAGCCAAACTCAGGAATAGGGCAACGAAGGATATTTCGCATGTAAGGCAGATCAAGGACACGACGGGGATGGTCCTACGAGGGGAGAACGATATAAGAGAAGGATGGAGGGCATACTTTGAAGGACTTTTGAATACAGAGAATGAAAGAATGAACAGAGAGGAGGGAAACCGAAACATGGGCATGGTACAGATGGTCACTAGAGAAGAAGTGGAAAGGGCCCTAAAGAGGATGAAGAACGGTAAAGCGGAGGGCCCGGATGGAATCCCTGTAGAGGTGTGGAAGTCATTGGGGAAGAAGGGTATTGATCTGTTATGGGACCTATTCAAAAAAGTCTTTGAGCAGGAAGAAATACCTAACGAATGGAGAGAAAGTATACTTGTACCTATCTACAAAGGAAAAGGGGATGTTCAAGATTGTAAAAATTACAGAGGAATAAAGTTGATGTCTCACACGATGAAGATTTTGGAAAGGGTTTTGGAAGGAAGGTTGAGAGAAGAGGTGACCATTTCAGGAGAGCAGTTTGGATTCATGCCAGGACGATCAACAGTCGATGCCATTTTTGCCCTTCGGCAAATGTTGGAAAAATACTGGGAGAAGCAACAACAGCTGCATATGGCATTCATTGACCTGGAGAAAGCTTATGACACGGTGCCTAGACAAGAACTCTGGAGGTGTCTAAGGGAAAAGATGGTTCCTGAAAAGTATGTTAGATTGATCCATGAACTGTATAGGGATGTGGCCACAAAGGTTAGAAGCTGTGTAGGAGTGTCCCGGTGCTTCAGGGTGAGAGTTGGTTTACATCAAGGGTCAGCACTGAGCCCCTTTTTGTTTAACATACTGATGGAGGTGATCACGGACGAGGTCAGGGAAGAGGCACCTTGGACCATGTTGTATGCAGATGATATCGTTCTATGCGCCGAAACAAAAGAGGAGCTGAGGGTTAAATTGGAAAGGTGGGTGGGTGTGTTGGAAGGGAGGGGCATGAGGGTGAGCAGGAGTAAAACAGAGTATATGTGTAGTGGGGAGGAGGATGGTGCCTGGGAGAGTGATCTGGAGTTGAGGGGTGACGTATTCCGAAGAGTCAATACCTTTAAGTACCTGGAGTCAACTATGGCTGAGGATGGAAGTGTGGATAAGGAGGTGACAGGCAGGATTCAGGCTGGTTGGCGGAATTGGAGGGATATGTCAGGAGTGTTGTGTGATAAGAGGGTGACACTTAGGTTGAAAGGAAAAGTTTATCGGATGGTGGTGAGACCAGCTATGCTGTATGCTATTGAGACTGTGAGCTTAAGGAAAACCCATGTCAAAAGGATGGAGGTGGCGGAGATGAGGATGCTCCGTTGGATGTGTGGGGTTACGAGACAGGATCACATTCGAAATGAATGTGTGAGGGGGACAGTGAAAGTTGTGAACATAGAAGCAAAGATACAGGAAGCGAGGTTGAAGTGGTTTGGTCATGTGGTACGGAGGGAAGAAGGGTATGTGGGAAGAAGGGTTATGCAGATGAGAGTGAGGGGGAGGAGGCAGCGGGGACGGCCGCGGAAAATGTGGATGGATCTTGTGGAGGAGGACCTGAGAGAAAAGCATCTGAATGTGGAGGTAGCCCAGGACAGGGAGCAGTGGAGACGACTCATCAGAAACAGCGATTCTACATAGTGTGGGAAAAGCAGAAGAAGAAAAAGAAGAATTATCATGGTGACATTGCTTCGTTCCAAATTTCCTATAGTTGCAGTCTTTTTCTGTGTAATGTGCACTTTATACACAAGTTCAGTCTTACACTCAATTCTTTACCTACTATTCTTACGCCATAAGTTTTAAAAGTTTCCTTTATTTAGATGATTTTGCTGAGTTTTAGTTTTTCAACCTGGTTTCACCAGTTCTTTTTAATCGGATCACATAAAAGTAGTTATTCTCGCAGTTTTACAAGAGATTTTTAAGTCTTTCGGACGTTAACGTTAGAAACTTCGATCACATGAGGGAGCATCACAACTCATACAACACGGATCACTTTTCAATTATTAATGGTAGATCGGTATAAGTTAGCAGTCGTTGACCATCAGGAAGAGGTCACCACTCTTCCTGATGGTCAACGACTTCCGGGAAGAGGTCCACCACTAATTATGATACACTTGGAACATTCTTTTTCACAATTTGATGTAATAATAACATTTAAAATGAATTCTAAATGAGANGATTAATAAACTTTTGAAATCTTTGCATCTTTTGCAGATGTTATGTTTTTTAGGAATTCAATTCACGATTTTTTTTATTGCAGTAATTAATAACTTCAACAGTAATATTATATTTTCGTTGATAATTTTTGCATTTTTAGCTAACATCTCCTCCTTTGTTTACTCGACGAAAATTCCATTAGTTGTAAGTATGTTAGAGCATTTTTTAACGTTATAATCAATAATATAAAGAACTTGATTAATGCAAAAAACAGTATTAAATTTTATAACATTTCAATTTAATTAATATTAGTTATACAGTATTTAATTTTATTATAACTAATTATAGAATGTGCTGGTTTAATCGTAAATAAAAATAATGGAGTATGTTCACGGTGATCAAAAAATAATAGATTCATCACGCTGAATAGTCGCCCAACGGGTCCTAGTTCCGACTTTATGGATGTGGATGCTTTCTCTCGACCATTTCGGATTTCGGCATATATTGTTGGGCTGTACTATTATCCTGGCCGATGTCCCTAGAAAAGTTTTATTGTATTATCATTATCGTGGTGTATATGTTTAATTACCATTCCTAATATTATTCCCAAGGATATGAGGTTGTTGCTATGTGATATATCAGATTTTTGGTTCTACGTTAATGCCAACTTCAGAAAAGGTTTAACAATAATAATGGCATATATTTTATCATGTTACTTAGTTTTAAACTCAAAATCAACTCGTCAAATTTATAAGACAATGATATTATCAATGGAAAACATTGACAGATCTAACAGAAAAAAAATAGAAGAAAGTTAATTTCTGAACAAATTTCGCTAAATGATAAATATTAGCCGACCCAACGTCAACGATTCAGGTTGGTCGGATAACTGAAAAAATCGGATAACCGAAAAGAATGAAAAAATACATTATTAGTATAGTATATTAGTATATTCCATGTAATTAGTATATTAGTAAATCGCTATTAATTAGTACATTAGTATATCGTTAACCAACTTCGCGTTGAATTTTCATCGATGTTAAGCCTAACAAAATTTTTTTAAAAAAATAATAATCGTCGTTATTGTATCGTTAAATATTAATTTTAAATTATTTTATTGCTCAAAAAACAAACAACCACTCATAATTAGAAAATTAAGTCTCATTTAAATACTGGCCTCCCTTTCATGGTCGAGCCAGTCTTGCCAGCTAAAACACGCAAATATTTAACAAAAATAATATTAAAGTAGCCAAGACAAACAATCACTCATAATTAGAAAATTAAGCCTCGTTTAAATACTGGCCTCCCTTTCATGGTCGAGCCAGTCTTGCCAGCTAAAACAACAAAAATTTAACGAAAATAATATTAAAGTAGCCAAGACGTAGCCAAATATTATAGCGCCGCATCACCAGTGGACATTTGAATTTGCCGACTAGAACTCGGTCGTTTAACCGATGTGACGGTTAATCGGGGGTCGGATAATCGATGCTCTACTGTATTTGCAAGAACGTGTATGAAATTTTTTTGATTACATACTTTATTTACTTTATTAAAGAAAGAGTTCTATCAAATGAGCTGCCGGTTAGAATTTTCACAGTTAACTCATGTCACAAATTTAAAATCCAGAGTTGCAGTTTAGCTCATAGTTTAGCTCAATTCAGGTAAATTTCTTACGTAACGATTACAAGATTTATTGTTTGATAGCATTTTATTTGAATTGAACTTTGTATACTTTATATCAGCGTTCTTATCTTTACCTATGTTAATAAAGTGCGAATGTTTAATTGTTGTTTAAATAATAAAACAGTGATAAAAGTAACCAGCTTTAGAATAACGATCGCATCCAATTCACCAAAAATATTAGTACTGTATTTACTGCCTTGTAAGAGCAAATGCTCAGTAATAGACAGAGCAGTTGCAAGCTGAAAAAAATTAATACACAACGCACTGTTTATTAAAATAAATACATATTATTGATGCAATTTAATTTTAGAAATGGGCTTTTCTGCAACACATTCAAGCTCAGCTTTCAGATCCTGTTAAAATTCATAGGTTAACTTGCAGCTCGTCAGTAAAGACCTCAGATTAGCTTAGTATTTTCACATATATGAGCCGAGTTGCGTTTTTCATAACTCTAAATAGGTCTACAGGTATAAACCGAAACGTCGCTTTCTTCCATGCAGTCATTGTGCAGTTACTGCAGTATTCTGTGCAACGCGCTTATGATTTTCTTACGTTTCTCCTGCAATCACCGTATTCATCTTTGTTCGTCGTGATCCATAATTTCGTCGGAAATGCATTTATGCCAGACATACTAAACATTGGATTTTTGTTGTTAAGTTCCATCGAGTCGTCTTCGACTCCTGGTGACTTCATGATGGACAAGTCTTCTCCAACTTGATCTGTCCCTTGTTGTCTCTCGTAGCTCCTCCAGCTTCATTTCTGTGACTTTCTCTATTTCCTCCATCTGTCTTATCCGTTGCCTTTCCCTCTTCCTTCTACCTTCCACTTTTCCCAGCATAATAGACTTCTCTAGAGAAACTTCTTTACGCATCACATGTCCAAAGTAGGTCAATTTTTGTTTTGCATTTTCTCCGCAGTTATCACTTTTCACTGCTCGTTGTCGCCAATCGCGATGGGGATACTTCCTGTAGAGTGCGTTCAAAATTTTATTTTATGTAATCGCACTGACAAGTGAGTTCTCATCCCGTAAATATAATAACAGTAGCCTACAAAAGCTGACAGACTTCTGACCAAATATTTCTAATGATATTTCCTTCTGCGACACGATTCTAGACCAAGTTTTACTCATATCTCTGGACACTTGCTTACCACGTGATGCATTTCATAATAGTGAAAATGCAAAAAATCCTTAACAGTTGTCCGTTTTTTCGCTGCAAATTTTTTGTACACCAAATTCCCAACAACCGTCAATCGAAAAAATTTTTATTAGCCGATAAACAAAACTTTTCACCTATAAATTCTTCGAGCTT
>NW_019387470.1:0-10706 GCF_000671375.1 Centruroides sculpturatus | reverse complement strand
CTAATTTTATTTTGTTTAATCAAGTAAAATATCAAATGCATATATTAAGGCAAACAACCATGTTTTCTTGATGCTATCACCTTTAGTCTACTTGGACTCACTCTCTGAAGCTTTGTTACAACTCTCCTCTTTTTCACTCTCATTCCACAAAGCATCATCCTCTGATCCATTGAGTGAATTTGAAATGCAGTATTTCTTGAATGACCTTGCTATCAGCTCTTGGGAAATACTTTTTCATGCAACTGATACTGATATAGCAAAACCAAAACATTATAATTTGCATGACTGGAAAAAGTTTATTTTTAATTATTTAGAATGTGCAAATATTTATTAAAAATACCAATTTAACAAATATGAAATAACTATATTTATAGTCATTGCTAAGTGATCAGTATTTCATTAATGATTCTATAAATAACAAGGAACTATTTTCTGTGGACGAATGAGATGCAATGCAGTTTCTAATTGATGGATGTAGATTTAAACCAATAAACAAAGGGGGATGTGTCTTAGTTTGTTTACAGTAGGTGTCAACTTACCATAAATAGACTGTAGATTGGTATTTAATGAGTTAGAAATAGCAACCAATCATTCCTTTCCTGAAAGCTATTTTCAGACCGTCTCTTTGAAAGTGACATTCACCTTGACCTCGATAGCACTGTGCTATAATGACAGCATGAACTATACATGGTTCACAAAAATTATTGAAAAATGCAAAGAATCCTTTGCTCATGCTTATAGGACAACCTAATTTTTTGAAGCAGTGAAAAATAAATAAAAATCTTGTGTTAATACGATATATAACAGGAAAAGTATGGTGATCAGTCAAAAAATGAACCCCAAGATTTTTACATTTTTGGACTTGGGACAAAGAAATTGAAAAAATTTGGGGGTTTTTCCATATGGGTGTGTGTGGGGGGCATGACTTTGTTCATCTTCTTTGAAACTTAATAACTCTCATATTTTTGTCAAACATTTCTGAAATTTTGCAGGAAGATTTGTATATTACAAGGATTGATGCTAGTAAATTTTGGTGGTTAAAGGTTGAGGGGATTGGAGGGAGAGATAGAGGGAAGGGTTATATGTCATATCTCAAGCAGGGTCAGATTTAATGAAGATTTTACTTGTTATTAGCATTTACAATTTTATAAAACTTATCTCTACACTTAAAATTAAGCTTTATGCCATTTTATTATAATTAATACAGTGAAATTCTGTTATTATAATCATGGATAATGTTATCAATCAGCTATTGTTATCATAATCAACCAGTCCAAGAACACTATATAAAATTAGTTAAAAATAATCTGTCTAGTATAATCAAACTTCAACTATTACATAAATTATGATAATTACACTTTGGGACAAGTGATAAGAATTCTTTGAAAATTCACACTAAATGGACCTTTTTTTGCTTAATTTTAACTGAAAAAACTGTTATCTTTTACATACTGTAAGGGCATGACAAAAATTCTTAGAAAATACATGTATTGTAGATCTTTACATGAAGCATATTCTTGGATATAAACATTCCTATCATGATTTCTCTTGTTTAATTTGATCTGATGAGTTAAAAACAATTGTTTATAAGAAATGTAGCATGTATAAATGTGTAACGTTGTATTAAGTGCATAGTTTACGATAAATACAAATTGTACATGACACACTGTAATCGTTTGTAATAAATTCAGTAATTAAAATTTTATCATCTGTTTAATGTTATCAGCCAGTTATTGTTATCAAAAATTGCAAGTCCCAAAGTGAAAGTTTTTGAATCCACATACTATTGGAGTTTGGTGAGAAACTCTCCACAGAACTCCGTGTAGAGATCTCTGCACATATAATACCAATTTTTGAACTTTTATAAATTCCTTTGCAATTTGACCATAATTAGGCTAACATCAGAAGTATGTCAGTAGATGGATGTTTAATACACCAATCCTCAGGCATAAAGCCATTACTGAACAGCAGATAAAAACCATTTTAGATGTGGAACACACGTTCTTTCATTTTTAAATATGACTTATGAAAGAACATTCCAAAAGGTATAGGATTTGGAACACAGAACAATGTTAATAAACCTTAAAATGTCTGCAAAATAAAAATTGCCGGAGAAAAAAGATGTGATAATCTTTGTTTAATTTTAACTAATAAAATTTAGTTGTGATATTCTTCTGATTAATTACATAAATAATTACAAGAAGCAAAAAATATTTAAACTTATTTATTACATCTTTTTCAGAGCTTAATATAACATTGAATACATTTGCTGATTTCTCATAATATGATTTTAAAAGTTTGCACTGTCATTTTTTTAACTTATTAAATTCATTTAATTAAATTTTATCTTTTCCGAATCATATTTTCTATAAATTTCAATAAAAACTTATGATAGACAATAAAAAGTGTTATTTACCTTGCCTTTTAAATCAAGAACATAAATTGCAGAAGCAGACATGTTGACTAAAATAATTCCAACTTGATTTCTTTAAATAAAAATATTTAAAAATATAATTAAATATAATACAATGACTATAAATATAAGAACTGTGATTTAAAGATAAAATGTACAACAAACATTAATTTATATTAAATACATCATAAAAATATAAAAAAGCAAATTATTACATGTAAACAACATTTTACATAGATATGATTTCTATTAATCTATGCTAACAACTGAATAAACTGTAATTTGCTAGATAAATACAATATTCAATCATCGTAGAATCAAACACTGTGCTCGTTTTAGCAGATATAATTTGTTTAATAAGAATAATGGATTTTATAAAATCCTTTTTTTTACATTAATATAATTTTTTAATGAAATAAAAATTTTACGTTTTAAATAAGAATATTGTAAACAACATTTAACATTGCCAAGATGTTTATTCCTAATTACAATTAGCTACAGTTTAACTGCTAACTTTTAATGTTTAACCATCAATAGTTTACATATATTTCATATATCAATAACTTTTAGTACTCATGATCAAATTTTAATCAATACTAACAAATCATTGCNGCTGTTCTTAATCAAGCTAGATCCTTATGGAGACTAGAATTAGTAAGGACAAAGTAAGTAAATTAATAAATATATTAAAGAAAATAAAATATTCTTAGATAAATATTTAAAATAATTTATATAACTGTAATTGTTTATTTCAAATGAATAGTAAAAGTTCATAATTTATTTTTATAATAATAAATATAAATGATATAAATATTTGTGTGTACAAAATTAAAAGGCTTGTTTAAAATACAGGTGGGCTGGTGGATTTATTAATTGGGGATATCCTTTAAGAGTTCGTCATATAACAACAGGAAGATATATGGGTTTTACTGAAAATAGAGAAGTATGTTTAGTTTCCAGAGAAGAAGCAACTGTGGCAGCAACTGCATTCTGTCTTCGCCAAACAAAAGTATACTTTTTAATGTAAAGATTTTCCTTTTATAAAATTATATTTTTTAATATACAATTTTAATTTGTTTTTATCTAGGATGATAAGAAAATTATTTTAGATGAAAAAGAAGAAGAAGTAATTGGGTCACCTCTTATAAAGTATGGTGATACTACAGTTTTTCTTCAACATTTAGAAACAGGTCTTTGGTTATCCTATAAGGTATACAATTTCCAGGATTTAGTTATCATACCAAATCCAATTTTCAGAAATTTTGTTCTGCTAATTATATTCTAAATTATTTGCATATTCTAAATAAAAATACCTATTCTTATATTTCTGTTGAACTTTTCATGCAGACATATGAAACAAAAAAACGAGGAGTTGGAAAAGTAGAAGAGAAACAAGTAAGAATTTACATTTTCTACTTTGCTCATTTCACTAAATTATTGTGATAAGTTGAATAAAATTGAATTATTATTACATTTAGTTTTATTTTTTCTTAATGAAACTTTTGACATATTTAAGTAAATTCCAAGTATATTATATACAATGTATATACAAAAAAAATTGTTTTATTTTTCTAATGCACCGCTGTAATGATTAAAATATATAAATACAAGAGAAAGTCATTAAATAAGTTACAAACTGATATGTAATAGTAAAAGATAGCAGTAATTTCTAAAAGTGTTATTAGGTTGTAGCTGAAACACAATTTACATTAATTAATTGCAGTAGTAGACTCTAAGTGTCATATATCTGTACAGTTCATGTAAAGGAAATTCACAAGGAAATGTTTCCTGTTTACAGTGTCAATAAATTTTCTCAAGGACATTCAAAAGTTGATGATGAAGATTGTTCTGATTGCCATATGAAATTGTGACAGAGGCAATCTTGTAGAGGTTGGAGATGATGATTTGAGCTGTAGACAGTGTAAGATGTTCTCTTGGTTTAGTCTACACAGTAATTGATGTAGAGGCTGCATGATTGTTTGGATTTCTGTAAAGTGAGTGCACAAGGGATGTCAAAAGAACTTAGAGGAACGCAAAATGAAATGAATGGGTCTGTTCTTACAACATCTTACTTAGTATTGAGATGACAAGACAAAAAAATCTTGGAATCAAATGTTTTTCAAGTAATAAGATGTTTAATGTGAGTTATGTGTATGGCTGACACAGCAAGTAACAGAGAAACAAATGCATAATAATGGCATAATTTACATCAATTGAAAGTACATGAACTAATGAGTATCAATCAAATATCAAAACACTGATTTTCTCAAAGGAAAAAGCTAGGATAGTTTGAAAAAATTTTATAAAATTTGCAATAACTGTTAAATTCCTTGATAAGAATCAAAACTGCATTTTCACAATAACAAAGGTAATTATTTTCATTATTTAAGCAATATGATGCACTACAAACATATTAATTACACATTTGTTCTTGCATATGAATGAAAAAGCAATCAAAATGGAAACCTTATTTTCAAACTCTCATAATTTTGTTCTTTGAAAAAAATTAGTGTTTTTATTTTTGATTGATACTCATTAGGTCATACACTTTTGATTGATGTAAATTATGCCGTGATTATATATTTTTCTCTGTTACTTGGCATGTGAGACAGCAGACCCGAGACTTTTATACAGATGGTATTGAGGTTTAGATAAAATGATTAGATACGTTAACAATGGTGAGGGATTATGTTGAGAAGTAAGAAAACTTAGTAATGTGATGAAAAATGATTTTCAAGTTTTTACTTACTTTAGTTTTTTAAATAAGCTTTTTGTGATTATTTACCAACTTTCTCTTGTATAATAAAATAGCATGCAAAAAGAATTTTTATATCATCAGAACAAAACATTTTCTTCATTTGAATGTGACTATGAGAAGCTGGGGTGAAGGTGTGATGCTTAACCTTTTTTCGATGTTGGTCCATTGATGACTACTTACAATGTCAGTGGATGGTTTCAGTTAGTACGAATGGGAAGGGTTAGCGAGGTTGTTGATAAGATGTCAGCAATATATGAGATAAAGCAAACATTTAAATAACTTAACAAGTTTAATATAAAAACAAAGGATTACAAGAGATGGAGACAATCTGAATTGGAATAATTAACAGTTGTCTGGTTAAGAGGTTCATTAGGACCTCTTAACCAGGCAACTGTTAATTATTCCAGGGAGGGACTATTAACCAATTAGAGACCAAATTTCTAAGTGACTATTTATCTACTTACAAACTAAAGACTGAGAGAGAGTTTACATACAGTTGACTAACATAATACCTCGTTAAGTGTTTAACTCGGATGGCAAAGTCTTCTGAGATTTGATATCAGTGGAGAGACAATTGACAGGTGGACTAGCAAGAAGTTGGCAGTTTTTGGCGACAATTGGGTGCGAGCTCTTTTTATTCTCCCCGAGCATGGGAGTAGAATCAGGTGATTTTGATTTAATGTGGTCTAAAGTTGGGATGTGTCACTGGTCCAGCTGATACAGGCCATAAAAATTTGACAACTCAGCCAGGTTATTGATACTTACTGCCAGGTGTTCTGACTATTCTTACCTCATAATTTAACCGATTTTGGCATTTTTCCTTATCAATAATTAGATGTTTGAATTTATCTCTGAAACTTATTCAAAACAACATTAAAGATTGTTGATTTGTAAGGTTATTTGATCATCTTTTATCTTCATGCTAGAGGTCAATGGAAACAGCAGGTGGAGGAAAAAGAAAGTGGGTTTTTTCATTTTATAATTAACTGCATATTAATTTTAATCAATTAATTGTCCAAAACTCCCTGGGAATTGGTACACAATGAAAGTTGGGGGAAAAGGAGGGTTCAGAATCTCACATAACATAGCTTGATATTCATATGACAGTGAGTTTGTCAACAAGAAATTTAAAAACTATTTAGATTGTTTTAAGTTTTTTTTTATAAATTTAACAGGCTATTATGTCTGAAGAAGGAAAAATGGATGATGGTTTAGAATTTAGTAGATCACAAGAAGAAGAATCTCGTACAGCCAGAGTGATTAGGAAATGCAGTTCACTATTTAATAAGTTTATTATGTAAGTAATATCAATCTATCATAATAAGACAAAATTTTGTTGATTGTAAAAGATAATTATTTGAAATGATTCTAAAATGTAATTTATATAAGTTTTTTTTAATTACAAATTATATATTCAGGTTTTTATTTCAGTTAATTTGAAATATTACATAATGAGATATAAATAAATGTTATAACAATATAGGGAAAATATTACAGCTTGTAACAATTTGCTACTTTATTTCTCTATTTTTTCTTAATGTTACAGAAAGGTATGTAAACATTTGCAGCAGACAATCACTTATGAAAAATATTTTGGACAATTTCAGAACACATATAACAAAAGCACATACAAATCAATTGCTATATATCTGCCGTGTTGTTATGAGTAACATGCCCTCATGGCATGCATAGAGACACAAAAGGAAAATGATAAAATTAGACTTTCACACTTGCTTTAAGCATATGATTCATTTTGGCATATTTAACATATAATTTACTATTTGGTTTGCTTCTTGGTCTTTCCTCTGCAACTATGTTTATTTAGCAGATGCTGTTTTTACTCTCCTATATGTTCCTGTACTTCTTTTGACTTGCATAAGAAATGTCAGTGTCAGGATCATATGAAAGTATTGAATGTTCATATGCTTTAAATTCAAAATGATTTATTTATAATTATGAATTTCAGATGTACTTTTGAAAAAATAAGCAGGAAGCATGTGAAAATGTTTGACGGAAAATTGGGATTTACTTTTTAAGGAGAAATGATGTGCTTTTATTCTGAAGAGAATGCCAAATTCAAAGAGGAGTAAAGGTTTTAGGATTCCATTATTGAGTCCAATCTTAAGAGATCAATACCGAATGAAAACAAAATAGCTTGTTCTGTCTTAAACTAAAATTTGATTTCATATGTTGGTGTGTTTTATGACAAGAACCTATGAGAGCTACAATCTGTAGGGAGTAAAAGATACAGATCAAGGAAAATAATTCTGATTTGTGACTATCAGCAATCCTTCTATTGTTAATGGATGATCTATTGGAACAAGGGTTTACAGATTGGATAACTGTTTTAAAGGTCTTCTGCTATATTATCCTCATCAACAAGATTTGAGAATTGAATTAAACCAGCTGTAGCTCCAACAGTTTCAGATTATTTCTGAAGTCAAATTGTTTTACTATCATCTCTTATGATCACATCTATTTGCTTGTCATTATTAATCAAATTAATGATGTGCTTGAGCTGGTGCCATCAATAATATGCTTTAAAACATTTGATGATTTCAGCATCCAAAGATAGAATTTATTCCTTAAATTTCATTGCTTTATTTCTATCTTGATATGCTTAGCATTTATATTTTATGACAAGGAGTATTATCCAACAGTAGTAGAAAATTACCATTTCCTACTGTTGTTGGATTGCCTTATGTTTTTGTTGAATTCTTTTAGTCAGTAGTTGAACTCAATCGATGTCATCCATGTCTTTTTGTTATGTTGATAGTTTACATAAAGACTTGGATTGAAGTTTTTGAAGCATCTTAGTTTTAAAGCTATTTCAATAACTGTTATTGTTCTCTTGTCACTTCCATCAGTGTTTGCATTAAACACTGATATGATCTTGTCTTTTGCTTCCTTTTAACCCTTTTTGAGTACAGATGAAATGGTCTTAACTGGCTACATTAAATAAAGCAAGCCTTTTATCCATATTATACACATTTCTCAGTTCATATGTACCAAGAAAAGTGCTTAATTTTGCACTTGGTTCTTGTAACCATCTTGTTCATGCTTGCAAGATGTTTTCATTCATTTCAGTCTTTCAATTCAGTCTTTGCTATTTGTATTTTTTCCACAAAAGCTTGCTGAGTTGCCTTCAGATATTGGCTCTTTTAAACACAAATCTCAAAAGAGAGCTTTATCCAAAAGGTCAGCATAGTTCTTTTAGTGGATATCATAAGCACAGCATATTTAGAGATTAAGACAGTAAAGTTTCACAGACCTGTTTTTATATTCTTTTATATTATCATCTCTGGTTGCCTTCTTAATTCTATTTCTAGGAACTTTGCAAATTGAGAAAGTTATTATCTCCTCAGAATGTAAAGAATTGAACTAGTGAATTACTTCTGACCCATTATGTCGGCTCCATTGGATCTGTCATTCTATCTGTAGTGTTTAATTCCTGTTTGTGCCTTTGTCAAGAATATACTCAACATACCCACAGCTCAGTTTTAACGTTCAAAATTCTATAGAGACCTACATTTTACCTTCTTTTGAAGTATAAATACACAAATAAAAGTTAAAAACTGCTAAAAAATAAACTGGTGTTTGTTGGGGAAAATTGGTATTAGTGAGGTGGAATAATTTTAGCAGTACTCACGTTATGTAGATAGTGGATGATTCATTCAAATTAATTTTTTAGTATTAGGTAAGTTTGGCATTATATTGGGATATGGTAAAATGGGGATGCTCATTTACACTGTTTTAATAAATGTAACTCTGACTTCTTTTTTTTCCTGTGGCATAAGTGATGATATGATATGGAACATTAAATTTTATCTGGTTTCATAGTCAGAAAAGTATGCACATTAAATTTGGTTGCATTTGGTCAAATAGTTTTTTCTATACAGTATGAGAAATACAGTGAAGTTCCATAAATGCACTTTAGAGTTTTGCCTCAGATGCAAGTTATCATCAAGCCAGTATATATACAGTGCTAGCTTGATGGTAACTTACATCTGAGACAAAACTAATTTTTGCCAATCTTGCTTGCAGAACGGTTGCCAACGGTTGAGAACACTTCTAGCTCTGGCATTCTTGTATGAACTATTTATAAACTTTAAAGTGCATTTACAGAACTTCATTGTATTTGGCTTATTGTTTTTATTTATATATATATATATATTTTTTTTTGAATGTTTTGACTGCTCATATTGCCACTTGAGGCAGTCATCTGATTGTCTCATTCATTGATCTGATCCTGTGTATATACTATATATGTTTTAACAGTTTAAGTTGAAATATGTTTATTTCAGTAAAGATACTTTATACAACAAATAAACAAAATTATAATGAAAATAACACAAAAACTAATTAAAATATCAAAAAATAATAATTTTTAACTATATTAAACTAACAAAAGTAATTTAAATCAAATGTTTTGTGGTGAGATGATCAAAAACCAATTCTCTCTAAACAGTGCAAATCTTGAATGCCAAATGTTTTGAATGCTTGAAGTATTCAAATATCTTTCACTATTGGCTGACTTCAGAACTTCAAAAAGTGTTTAATCAGAGGAGAAATTTTATTTCAATATAAAATATTTTTATATAGTTTACTTGTATGAAGAAATCTACAGTTATACTGTCTTATCTCAATTACAATAACTATTATAGTAATTCTTTATTTGTAAAATATTTCTAATAAAAATCTTATTTGATTATTTTTATTAGGGATCAATAGCTATCACTTCTGAAACAATTTTTGATGAGTTTCAAAAGACTAAATAAATGATTTGAAATTATATCAATAATAAGAGAATTTTTAATCATTATATATGACATGATGATTACAGTAGACTCTTCATTAACCAGAACTCAAGCACCGGTAAACAAATCAAAGAAATAATACTTTAAGTAAAACTTAAAGTAAAATCAATATGTAATGGAAATGTAAATTTAAACTTGGTGCACTGTGCCATGAGCAAGCCCATGCTTCACACATCACATGATTGTCTTTCACTCCCATTTAACTAAAATGCATAAAACTGTTTTTATAATAACTTACATTAAGTTAAGTTTGTCTTTATTTGTCTTAATTTGCTTTTAATTACTGTATTTCAATACTAATATCAAGTCAGTTCAGAGTTTATGATATGCTATTGCATAGTATTTGGTATAGTATTAGTTAGGCCTATTTTTAATAGCATCTCTCAAGCAACCAGAAACTATTGATACATTTATTTGGCATCTACCAATCCTTGTGGATGTTGGTTGATGGAGATTCTACTATTCTACTATACTATTTAATAAGCAAGAAGAAAGATTAAAATTTAAAAATATTTTTCTACTAAATAATAATCTTTTTAGATAACTATTATATCATTCATTCTTTGTTTATGCTCCTTTAATCAGCACTTTTGTGATTGTGATATTTCAAAACTGCTCTTCAGGATGAATTCATAAATATACATTTTTGAGCATTCTAATAAGTTTCAGTTTTCTAAATCCATGTAAAGTATTGTAATTATTTTTTCAAACAAGAATA
>NW_019387469.1:0-10704 GCF_000671375.1 Centruroides sculpturatus | reverse complement strand
AAAAGTAATTCCACAGTTTTACTCTAACAAATTCATTAAGTGTTGCATTCTTCTGTGAAATGAATTTTTAGAAAGTTTATCCTAGTGTTTATTTTGCAACAACCATTTGAATGTAATATTATATTATTATTATTATAGGTGAAATTAAATAAAATAAACACTTGTTTTAATTTACTAAGAATTGACACACAGTATGATCTTATTATACACAGGAGTTGCATGACAATGGGTATTGCATAAAATAAATTTTCAGTGTTTTATTCCAAGTAGTATCTCAGATGATTGCCTAGACACTTGTGCAACCTTTTGCAATTAACAAAAAACAATTTAAAACATTTTATTTATGTTATTATAATAATGAATACCATTTTGATTCAATATTTCTGAGTCTATAGAGCAAAATTTTATTACATTGTATCAAATGCATTACTTTAGAAAAATACATGCACAGAACTACTAAATATCAAAGTGAATAGCATTTAGTAGTTCACTGTGCTTGGAACTGAAAAAACATGTTTAGCTGACTAAAGTCAGATTAAGAGGCACTAAGAGTATTACATGTCAATGTGACTGTCTTTTGGAAGAACAGTGGTAGAACAATGCTGCTTCTTGTTTTAATTCTCTAAATATAGTTGTGTATGGTATTAAAATATCCAAACTAAAGGAATATAACCCTTTCAAGTTTTTTTCCTAACATTTAAACCCATGGAATTGTCTCTTCCAGTTTTGAATTACAGTTTTCTTTTAAAATTAGGTGGAATAACTGATGGTTACACCAATTCAAGTGAACAATGAATCAAATCAATGTGTTTCAGAAGGCAACATTATGTGAGCAAAGTTTTTTTTTATCTGTAATCATCACTGGCAAAAGACATTCATCATGCATTCAGTATATTAGAAATAGACACTACAGTATATAGATAAATACTTCATGCATTATTCAAAATATTGTATACATAATCAAATATCATATAACAGAAAGAATGATGACTAAAAGATACTGAGCACAATAATCAATCACACATGATCTAATCTCTTTCCGTCCATCTTAGAATAAGTGAGACAAAACCTAGAAGATTAGCTTTAAGAAACAAATAATAAACAAATGGTAATGTTTTAAAAAGAATCCAATACTTCAAAATGATCTTTTATCACATCAGTTTTCAGAACAAAGATGTTCAAATTTTAAAAATATAATATGCAGAATTCTTAAAAATAAATGCTTTAAAAACTTGATGAAAAACATTAGGAATTGATAAAATTCACAGTCATTAATACAAAAGATTTAAAGCATTAATAAATATTTTTCTGAACATTTTGCTACTTACATTGCCATATAATCTATTAACAATATAGCCTGTATAAAACCCAAAACTATATATATAAGCAAATGTTCAATAAAGTGATTTTATCATCTATTTAAACAAACTCTTTAAATGTAGCTAGAGATATCTACATAAACTAATCATAAAAATAACATTCTAAATGCAAAGTTTGTTGAAAATATCTACAGAAATATTAAATAACAGTACCGTTAATTTTGAGCTGTTTATTAGAAGTTTGTAAAAGGCATAATTATTTGTAATATATATACAGAATATAAAAAAGCATTTTATAATATATGCATATGATTTGTATATAGTTTAAAGTTTGTAATCATCAGTAGTCTCTTACATCATATCAGGACTGTACAGAAGCTAATTATTATTAATATAAATATATCCACAAAACTAAATATGACAATGATATATATTTCAGAAGAGTCATTGATATTTTATATTTTACCTTATCTTAAGTAAATAAATATTGGTCACAATGCCAACAACTAATTGTTTACATGGATAATATTAATTGCATGCACACACAAAAATCTGTTTTTGAATGTTAAAGATATAAATAATTCAACAAAGTAAGTAAAATGCAAGTACTTTTATTGATTTTAATTTCATCTTCATAAATATAATCATTAATGAACAACTTGTAAAATCAAAACCATTCACACTTTAGCAGTAAATTGGTTTAATGAACAAATATTTTCTGTTTATTTTATAAATGTGCCTCAGGTTCAAACTACTAAATTCCTAAATTCCAAATTGGAATGTTTCAAACATTCAATGACATTTTTAAAACATCGTAATTTTGTATACAGAAAGATTTGAAAAAGTATTTTATATATTAATAGACACAAAATAATATATAAATAAAAAAAATAAATCTAATAAAAACACAAATAAAGTGAACAATAAAAATCCATATATTTGAAGTTTAGACTATTCACAAAAATATAATATTTTCGAGTCTATATTTTAATCTTTTAATCCAACCACAGAAGTAACAGTTACAATGGTTTTGAAGAATAAATTTCTTAACAAAGGTAAAAATAGGTAAAAAAAAAAATTCACAAAGTTAAAAAAGAATAGTCTAAACTTCAAATATATGAAGGAAAAAATATATCCTGAATCAACATGTAAATAAAAATCCAATATGCCTCCATCTTTTCATGTATGATTAATCTGTGGAATTACTACAGAACAATGCCAAGCATTAGCTAGGGATTCTGAGTCTTTACAGTTAATACAACTATTTTTTAACATGGTCTTGAATATCTCCAATGTTTCAAGTGTTAAGTGATAATCATCATATTAATTTTATTATTTTTACTTCATTTAGATTCATGAACACCCCAGACTTTGTTACATATTGAGCTGAAGTGGTGTTTACTGTTATTTATGTCATATTTGTGTTCATATATTCTGCATTTTCAAGATCTAATTGTTGACCCAATGTGCATAAGTTGGTAATTAAATCTTTTGTCTTACCAGGACTGAATATACGCTATGGGCATTTTGTTGTCTATTTCATCTTTACTTTTGTGTAGCAATTTGTAGATTGTGGCATTTCTACAGAAGCATAAGCTAACATTTAAAAATTTAGCAATTCATTTATAAATCTATTTGAGTTCAAAATCAATAATTATTTGCCTAATTGTTGGCAGATGTGGTTGTGCATTGGTGATCTCCAGGTGTGGATGCTTCATATGTTTGTATTCCATTTTTTTGTGCCAGGTTTTGTATTAGCTTTTTATCATATCCATGTGTTATGGCTATTTTTTCTAAATATTTGAGCTCTTTCATGCTGTTTGTGATGTCTGAACAGTGTGTATATATATGTTCATCTGACTGGAGCTCCGAATTCTACAATTTTATAAGCAAGTATGAATGGAAAGGTATGAATAGTGGATGACAATACATTGGTGTTCTACAAACCACATTAATATATATATTCTGGAGAGTCATGGCTATATCCAGGAAGTGAGCCACTGTATTGCTGCATTCATTTACATTTAAACTTAGGTGATAGGGGTTATTGTTAAAAGCATTAACTACCTTGTTGATGTCTGGTTTTGATTTCCATAATATCAGAATATCATCTACAAATCTGTTGAAGAGGATAATTTCTGGTATAAAATCCCTCAAAACTTCCATTTTCAAGATTTTGCTACCAATTTGCATAAGTCTCCTGAAGGGGACCACTGATAAACCCCATTTTTGGGCACAAGTGTTGTTATATTTAAAAAAGGCATAACATAATAAGTGGGCTAGTTCTATTGGGTATATATATAATTCAAGGCTTGTATGCTTGGATTTTCTGCCTTAACATTTAAAATAAGTAATAATAAAGTAAGTGAAAATTAAAACCAACAAAGCAAATTTTGGAAAATGAAAAATTTTGATGAATGCCGAGATAGATTTAATTTACAAGTAGATAAACAAAACTAGAGGTTTATCACATTTTTGATGGCTACAATGTATGTAATCAATAATCTTTTAAATTTAGAAATATTATATTGCAAGAATTGTTGAAAATGGCTTTCACAATTTACCTGATAATGATAAACCGGAAATCAAAACATTGAAAGAACATAACAAAAAAACCCTTAATCTTAATTCTAAATCTAGAAAAACAAAATACAAATTGTAGTTTGTTCAGAAGTTTATTTTCTAAAATGGAAAGATTCTTGATTACAATTCAACTCCATATTATCAGCACACAATTATGAAAGGAACATACTTGAATAGGACAATATTGTTAACAATAGATAGTAAACAAAATACAATTATCAAAAACAATACTGTACTGTACATATCAGACTACAAATTCTTGCTCATATAGATAGCATATCAATATCACTCAAAAATTAACTACAAAATCCATGTTTCTATACAGACAGACTTATAACACAAGTTTTATTCATTTTCAGATATCAAAACTGCATTGGAAAAAAATTCCCACATACATTGCAATTCTTTATACAGTAATAGCTCAGATGTAATATAATTAATTATTATAGAATAAGGCTCTATAAAACTTACATAATAAGCATAAACTAAGTATAAAATCATTGATATAGTTATTTCTATTATTAGTAAATTATCTAATTGTCGTTTAAACATTTTTATATGTTAAAATCAAAATAAATTGGCAAAAAGATTGACTGAAATTTTTTATTAAAACCAAATAATTTATTCCAATACTTTACTGGTTAAGAATAATAAATGATATGATATAAATAATCAATTTTGGTTTGTTTCTGAAGATTAATGTATAGATACACATGCAAGTTTACCTTTGCAAAAATTATGAAATTTAGCATTAGAATATATGATGACTTTTATTATTACTTAATATAGAAGCAAACTATGCTGTGTTCTTATGTTAAAATCAAGAGATGAAATGATTAAAATGAACAGTTTTGTTANAAATCAGGAAAGGTCAAAAAACCAAGGAATTTTTCAAAGGATGATCTTTCCCAGATATGTCTAATCTGTCTCTCATCGCCTATGATGGGTCTGGAAAAAAGGCCCTCATAGTGCCTACAAGATAAAAACAGAAACAAAGAGACTCCAGTCTCCAATGCACATGTCAACTGAACTAATTGTTCAATGTTGTCACAGCATACAAAGCACTCACTGACTATAAGAGAAAGTAATTTTTGAGTTGGAGTGAACATTGTTTGTGGCATATACCAACATCTGCATTGTCAATGACAACAAAATTGATGTCATAAGAATTGTGGCCAACATTAAAGTTGAAAAACATGCCACAGTGGTTCTTGCAACTTCAATAAAGATGCAAGCAATGTGCTTTGTATTAAACAAAATATAATTGTTATTGAATTTATGAGACCAAGATATGATTATATTACGTATTAGCCAAACTCATTAACCATGAAATATCTATCCTTGTCTAGAGGAATGCAAATCTACTTCACATTAAAGTAGACTCTGCATAAATTGATAACACATGGTTTTGACTGTATTTTATTCATTTCACTGACCTTATTAAAAATATCTATTATTTAATTCTGCTTGTTTCATTTGAATTGTGAAATACACACACAAATCTTAAAAAGTTTGATATATTTTTGATTTATGATACATAAATTTTTAAACAAATAAAAACACCTTTAACTAAAGGCCTTAATTTAATATTACATAAATATTTTTGAAATTTTTTAGTTATTGTAATCAAATGCATATTTTGTCTTTTGTTCAAGTGAAGCATTTGAGAATAATAACTAAAAAGTTATCTATGTTAAATTAAAACTTATTTAATTAAAAAAGACATTCCTATTTGTACTTAGAAAGTTTCTGTCAAATATTATCATGGATAGCACCTACTCAAGAGTTTAGGCTGAAGAAAGGAAGTGAGTGAAGGAATAAGAAAGAGGAGAATTCTAGCAAGTATATAAATTCAAATCTTTGATTTAAAATTTACTTGACAATGCATCCGGTATATTTATTAAATAATATTTATAAAATACATAGTTACAGTAATGCAATTCTACTAATATAACTTGACAAATTAAATGGAATAACAAATTTTAAAAATATCTATTTCTTATCAAGTCAATTTTAAAATCTACAAAGTATTTAAATGCTTTATAAATCAAATAAATTTCCAGGATTTCAACACTTAAAAAAATATGAAATCAATACAAAGTTTTTCATCTCTATGTTACAATTTTCTTACTTAATTCATAAATTTTGTCAATTAATATTGATTTTAAAACAAAGTATTATATTCATTTAGCTAATTTGAATCTTTGATATATTGCATTTATAGAAAATTGCTCTTTTTCATTACATTGAGAAATCTACAAATACACATTTAATATGCACTTTTACAGTATACTGCTTAAGGATGGAAAAATATACAAACTTCATATGCATGTAAATATGGAAACATTGCTTACTTGACATAAAAGCAAACATCATTATTCTTGTAATATTTACTCAATAAGTAGCATTATAACATATGTATAATGTTACTCATTATTATGAATTTTTTTGTTTGGAAAATACAGTACAGTGGGTGATCGGTTAATGAACACTTCCGCAAAAGATTTTTATGATCGGACAATGAATACATGTTCAGATAACAAACACTTCACTGAACAAACATAAAACGAAGCAACGGAAAATAATGAATGCCAATTGATTTTTCCTTGTCTTCAGGTAACAATTTGAAACCTTTCAGAGTGCAGGAGATGTCAACATCGACGCTCAACCCAATACTGATCAGATAGTGTTTCCCTGAACTCTCCATTGAAATTCCAGCTTTTTGTTTACTTTTCTGACAAATAATTTTTTTTATAGTCTTTGCGAGACTGTCGGGCACTCCATAAGTTTTGCGTCAGTTTTTATTTTCTAAAGGTGAGAGTTTAACTGTCCTAACGGGTATTCGTTAACATTTTAACACCAAAATTTCAAATTACATTCGGGCCTCATATTTACATAATTCTTTCATGTGCTAGTTGATTTCTGTTCTCTGAATTTTTGTGAATGCTTTTCTGAACTTTTTATTTCAAACAGAAATTGATAATATTATGGAGCATAAAAAGAGTGGTGTCAAGAACCGTGCTCACCATAGAAACCAAGCAAGAGATAATAGCCAAAGTAGAGAGTGGGCAGAAGATGTCTGATGTTTCTAGGCAGTATGGCAGTATGGTCTACAGTAGGCACAATCTTAGCTCTGAAAGATATATCAAGAAGTCTCAAGCTGCTAATGGAGTAATGAAAATCACATCTGAGAAATAAAGAGAATTTTAGAGTTTGTAATGGAACCTGAAACTGATCTGATGACAGAAGAACACCAAGAACTCTTGAATGAAGAACACCAAGTAACTCTGCAAGATATGTTTTCTTCTGAAAAAGAGGATTAATGCCAATAACTACTGTTAAATATCTTTTAAAGAAGTGGGAAGATGTCACAACAACTGTCTTAGAATGGCATCCAAACCAAGTTGAGGTTAATAGGCTTAGGAAGCTCTACAATTATAATGCTATTAATTATTTCTGAAAAATCACAAAGAAGAGAGAAAAGCAATCAACATTAGACAGATTCTTTAACCCCACAAACAGAAAAACATTAATAAAAATCAAGACTGTGTATATATGTACTTTTATTATTACATATAAATAAATGTAGTAAGAAAGTATATATTTTTTTATTTTTTGGGGTCTCCAGAATGAATTAATCAAATTCCCATAAAAACCTATGGTAAATCGATAATCGGTTAACAATTCAGATGAAAAATCTTGGAATGGATTATGTTCGTTAACCTATCACCTACTGTACTTCAAAACAAGCAATGAAAGAATATTTTAAATACTTTCCCAACATTTAATATATTTATTTCATTTTCTTTTAGTTTAAATATGTATTTAAAATCAAAATAAAATGGAATG
The DNA here is from genome assembly GCF_000671375.1 of Centruroides sculpturatus. Taxonomy (NCBI): domain Eukaryota; kingdom Metazoa; phylum Arthropoda; class Arachnida; order Scorpiones; family Buthidae; genus Centruroides; species Centruroides sculpturatus. The sequence continues at coordinate 2,953 of NW_019387469.1, read as the reverse complement.
AAAATTTGTATAATATGCGTAAAAAAGAATGTAAAAAAACATTTATGCATGTAGATTAAATAAATTAGAATATTTAAGCAATTCAAAAATATTGAACATATATATATATATATTTCAGATAATTTGATTCAGATAATTGTTTCATATTATTAATACTTTGATTCTGATAATTAAAGTCCAAGCAAACTGGATATATTCATTTTTGTTTTTGACTCTTTTTCACTAAGACTTAGTTCACTAAAGAGAACTAAGATTTTTGATAGAAATAAAAATTTCTTCAGAGAATATATCCTATCCAAAATTTAAAAATTTAGTAAGTATTTTAACTCAAAGCATTAAATAGTATAATTGTATAATACATGCCACTGAATTACATGCCAATTTTTGAAAAGTAAGATCCTGTTAAGACAGTTCAATGAACTTTAATCAATTATAATGCCATCTGGATCTGTCTCTCTTTCTCTAATATGATTATTAGAGAGAGAGAGAGGTCTGTATCTGTATGAAAGATCTGTTCATCACATCTATAGAGAATAAAAGGAATTAATTTTATAGATTTATTGAAGGCAAAACCAAGTAATAAGAATGATATTGCTGCAGATCACATTGCAACTGTAATGAGATACAGAAGACACTATAATTGGTTTAATCTTCCTCCAACCAATTACAATATAGTATAAACTGCCTAAGGAATGCATTCTGAATGCAAATTGGAAGATTATCTGCTTATTAAATAAATCCAAAAATTTTATTAAAAAACTATGAAACAATTATATATATATATATATTTAATTTTCAATATTGTAAAAACAAATCAACATTCTCTTATACATGTAACTATATAAAACATTTTAAAATGAAATTTAAACAACAAAAAGAATCCACTTCAACAAAAAATATCACATTAACCTAAGGCATGTTTTTATTTTCAAAACACTAATAAATATGATATGATGGTAAAATGACATACTGAAATTTATAATTTAATTATTGATAAATTGAAATTAGCAAGTTTCTATTTTAATTGGAAAAAACTTTCATGAAAAAATTTGTATATTAAAAGTTTAAATAAAGAATTGGATATTTTATATATATATTTTTTAAATAATGGTCTAAGCTGAACTTTAATAAAATTAACTAACTTCAATTACAATGTTTTAAAACTTGCAACAGATGTTAAAAGTATAATTAAATCTGAAAGGTGTTAAGTCTTATAATGACAAAATACTTGAAAATGACAAGAGAAAAGTTAAACAAATCATACAGGTGTCAACTTACTTTAATTGTTAGGCATATAAGTTAAACTAAGCATGCCTAATTACTTCAATTTATGTTGAAAGTGGACATAGAGAAAGGAAAAGTACATATTTGCTAAGAATCCAAGGCAATAGACTATTGTAAGAAAGCTAATTCAGGCATACCTAAGTAAACTTTAAATAAATGAAACTTTTTAAATATATTATTTAATAAAAGAGTATATATTTATTGTAGTATATGCAATATTTAAAAATTTAAAAACGTGTTTATCTAAAGACTAGAGATTGCATTATGATATTGAAATTGGCTGTTTTTTTTTTACTTAAAAATGAATCAAAAACTTTCAAATGTTAAAATATTTTATGATTAAAAAAGTACATCACCTATTTTTTTTCTTAATATTTTATAATTTCAAAACATCCATCCACATAATCCAAATAAATTAACTGTTGAAGGAAAACAAAAATTAAAAAAGTAGAGGACAAACTGAGAAAAAAAATGAAATATCTGATGCATATAATTCACAAAAGACTGAAACACTAATATGAAATAAAACTAATCAACATGTTTTTAAAATAAATAAATTTCCAAATTATAATGAGTATGAAAATTAATAAATTTTCATACTTATGAGTCATAATACCTGGCTTTGTAGGGACTTTTGGAGTTTTGATGGTTTGGGGTAGTTTATTTCCAATAACTTCAACACATTCACATGGAAAAAATCCAACCTAAAATATTTTTGTTTTTAATTATGTAGTCATTAATCATGAGAATTTTAATTTTAAAAATTTATCATACCTCAAAACCTTTCTTTCCTCTCCACCAAGTGGATTCTTCGGGAGGTGGCATATCTATAACAGATACCATATCGCCTACCTGTAAATGCAAATATTTATTTCCGAATATTATGTATATGTATTTGTAAATAAAATCAATTCAAAATAATAAACAGTTTTTGTTTATAATTAAAATATATAAAAAATAAGCACAGTTTAAAATGCAAATATGTTATATTCAATTAAAAATTTGGACTTACTTCAAATGATATTTCATCATTTGCCTGTGCAGAATATCTTTTAACAACATAAGCTGCAGCAACAGCTGGTGTATTTATAGCAGCTTCATCAGCAACAATCAATCGATTCCCTCTATTGTCAAGCTAAAGTTGGTTCAAGCATTTTTTTCATTAAAGAATTTTTCAATTTTGGTAATTTCATTTTCTTAACAAAAAAAGTAAATTAATAAAATATAATACAGGCTGTAATTTTAATTTAGAAAATTATAAATTTTTTATGTTTTATTAATGGATAAAAATAATTTAAAAAGAAATTTACTTCAACATGTATACATAAAGATTGTAAAAAGTAGTTTTATAGATTAATCTTTAGTAGCATATTAAGATTTTTTTCTACACAGAGTTATAATCAGTTTCTATATATCTCAATAACTTTTTACAGAAATATGTTTAAAAAACTTTATTATTATTGAATTTATTGAAATTTTCAAAACTAGATTATTCAATATACACATTAACCAAAGGCAGTTTTAATTATTTGTCTGTAAAGTAACTAAGAATAACCAATATATTTTCAGAAGTATGCAAAAAAATTACTTCCAATAATCTTACAACATATATCAAATAATAAGTATATAAATAGAAAAAAAAACATTAATAATTAAAATTTACAATTTA
>NW_019387468.1:0-10710 GCF_000671375.1 Centruroides sculpturatus | reverse complement strand
CAAAGAAGAGCAGACTTTACCTTTGAATGAAAAATTCGCTTTCGCGATCGCTTGATGATCGCTGATGATCGCGGATGATTGATGATGATCGCTTTCCATCAAGTACTGAGTTAGACATGTGCATGTAAACTTTGTATTATTTCGCTTACATCAGTTTTATGTTTATACAGTAACTTTGTGTGAGTAGATTATAATACTCTATATTTTTATTCACAGCAAATAACGTTTCAGCCTATTGTTAAGTGCTAGAGATAGGACTATTATCCTTAGTATACAATAATTTAAATATTATAATATACTAGCTACAAGTACCCGTTTCGCTGGGTTTTTATTTGTTCGTATATTTACATGTATGTAATATAGTTTTTTTTTAATATAAAAGACGGTTTCTCTTACTCTACATAATCTTTGTCTGATTCGATGTGTTTCCTATAATTTTCAAGTTGCTCTTCTGTCTGATTATTTCTGTTTCGATATGATTCGAGACGCAAAAATTCTTTCTTACACTTTGGAATTGTTTTTTATATTTTTACTTTTCACACTTCACTATTCACTTTCTACCTTTTTCTGTTATTCATACACTTTTACTAATGAAAAATCAACTGAAGCATGTGCGTCACGTGTTCAAATGCCATCCCCACTACTCACACATAATGGTCCTCGACTATTCCAAAACAATTTGGACTATTCAAAAACATCTAAGATTAAGATTGCATTATAGTCAATCTAACACAATTTCACAGAATGCAAGAATTAGGTCCCCCATTTCCAGACTAATTAGAGAATTTTTACATGAGTCTAAAAATATGTTCGATTTCTTGCAAAAACGCAATAAGTCGCATCTGCGCTGTAAATCTTGCAAGCCACTTTTTTAAAAACACTTTCATTTTTAACACTTCCATTATTGACACTTCCATTGTTACACATTTTCGAAGTCAATCGCTTTCAACTTCCATATCTCCCCCACCCTTATAGCTATCGAGACAAAACCACCATAGTGCACGATGGGAGACTTGGGGCTACTATTACACACAAACACCATTCATGTGCTATATGTAATTTTGGCTGCAGAGTGTAATATACGGACGAACACGAATATATATATATATATATATATATAGATACAGATAAAGTGATGAAACATTAATTATTTAGTCATTCTTAACTTCTATTAAAATAACATTAACATAGAAATTAAATAATTGCATAAAATGATATCATCTCAACACATATTATAATTGGCAACATTTTCAATTATTTATTTCCCTAGTTTATAATTATGGAAATGAATTATAAATTATTTTATATTTGATATAATGATTCTACTTGATGCAGACACTATTGATGTAGATATTTGAAACGAGATTTCCATCAAAATATACAAATTGAAAAACTTCTTGTTATCAATATATTTTCATATTATCAAATTTAAGTCAGCGATTAATGGAGTAATACGTAAATATATTCATTTCATTTTATGTACCACATTTGAGCAATTAATATTTTATATTAATGATACTCATTCAGAGTGTATGTTGCACTCACCTTTGGTCCATTATCTCTTCACATAGTTACGTATAATTTCTTCTCATTTAGAGTGACAGCTATGGTTCCGCTCAAAGTGAAAAAGTCATTAACTGACATTTATACATGGTGTATCAGAATGACGTTTTAAAAATTTGGAAGATTGTAGAGGATGAAATTTTGAACGTTTTGATATACGGAACCCATAACCGGAGATGTGATATAAAGTTTCTACAGCATTTTGCACTTTGCAGTCGGTATGCTGAATGAAACAGCAGAATACAGTATTTATGACAAGTTTTATTGACAAAACAGTAGAGTATATTCAAACTGTACATGGAATCAGTGGCTGCACTACTTTAGAGTAAATGCTCAATTGACCACCACCAACTTCGTTACATAATGTGCAACGACGAACCATGTTTTGTCCGACTCTGTAAGATGCCACGCTCCCCCTCTGATGGTATTAAATGATGTAAAGGTTCGCTCCGTAAGCTCATGAATTGTTCCTACAGGTGTTGCGTACACGAGGGACTTTACATAACCGCAGAAGAAGAAGTCAAGAACAATAACATGACGTCAATGGACGGAAGGGTAGCTACCAAAGTGAAGGGCGGTCAAGCACTTCCTACCGCCGTAGAAACTTTATGTCACATTTCCTGCTATGGGTTCCTTATATCAAGACGTTCAAAATTTCATCCTCTACAATCCCCCAAATTTATAAATATCATTCTGATACACCCTGTATAGGAATAAGATTTCCGATGTTTCAGGGCCGATTTCACTGTTCCCGAAATCCCTATAGTAAATCAGAGTATCTCTTTCGGAATATAATGGTTTTCTTAGGTAAGGTGTCAAATTTTAGATTTTATTTATATATATTTGTCTCGAAATGTATACAATTACAAAGTAAAATAATCGCCAAAAAAGCTGCAATTTTTTCTTCTTTTCTTCTTTCGGCAATGCAGTCGCTTCTAGATCTATAAAGCTATAATTTTAAACTTAATTTATTGTTTTTGTGATTGAGATGCTTAGAAAATTTCTCTGTTGAATAGTCAAATTGCATGGAGGTTCCTCATAGAGCAAACTTATTTTTATCGTTTAATTTTATACTTGTAAAAATAAAATTTGCATCGAAACAAATGATTGTCATTGAAAATGTTCGCAAAGTGAAACTTTTTATAACGAACTTTTAATGCCCTATTGAAAACGTTGCGATCTCTTCGCCGAACGCCGAATGTGATCATCTTAGTTCTTCATATAATAAAACAATTACTAACAAAAATAAAATAAAAAAAAAGCACTTTGTATATACTAAACTGACCTAAAATTATTTCTATAATGAAAAATTCTTTAATTCAGTATCAAAACTAAAACAGCTGAAATGTGAAAATACAAAAATAGTGCATAGTGAAAAAATTATTATAATTATTTAATGAGAGCCAAACTTTTTCACGGGAGTTTTCCTTTAATAAAAATAATCTTGGAACTTCGAAGCAAAATTTTAGAAACATGAATACAGTCATGTGTTCAACTGCCGAGCCAAACAAAGCCATTTTTTTATACGAGTTTTTCTTTGGTAAAGAAAAACTCGTATAAAAAAATTTGACTGTCATCCAAATAGTCAGAATTTTTAACTTGACCTAAATTTTTTAGCACTCAGTTTTTTGTTTGGATAACATTTGTATGTGAAAAATGCTATAAGGGGGGTTGTTTACAATTATGCAGCAATAAGTTTATCTTAGATAAAACTTAATATAACTTCTGAAATTAAGTGGGCAATAATTCAACATTGCTGTATTTTTATCATCAATTACACACTTGTTTGTTCATATTTTAAATTAATTTTATACATTTCGAAATGTTTTTATTCTCTTCTTTACTTGAAGTAGTATGGAAGTGCTTAAAATTTTAAATACAATAAAAAGTACAAAGACAGAAACAATACACGTTAATTATGTCGAATGTAAATAAAATGAAATATAATTTGAAGAATATAAATCTATGAATGGAAAATATAATAAAGAAAAACATGTTTTATCGAAATTTTAATTTCACTTTTATATTCAAACAATAAATGTAGCATATTTCTAATAAATTGATGATTTGAATAAAATGACTGAATTGAACACAAATTTATTTATATTTTCTATTAATTTTAGTTTTCAAAATAAAGATATTTACAGGACTTATTTACTAATTCGATTTTCTGCCTGCAAAATATCAAAAATATTTTTATAATAAACGAAAAAAAANGTCGTTTAGTAACATCGTTACCAAATTTTATGCTTTGCAAATTAATGAAATTTTGCTTCGTGTTCTCTTCGAGATATTTCGTCGTCAAATTTCTCATGACAGATGTGACATTCTAGTTCGACTCCTTCAACCATCACTTCTGAAAATATTTCCAATTCTGGTAAATCTTCCAGTTCGTTTATGTTTAAATATTCGTCTCTATTCATAATTTCAGTATTTTCTGAATCGCTACTAAGGGTTTCCACAACAGCTTCTTTATATTCTACTGATTGAGATTTTTGACCACTCGTTGATGGTTTTTCCATTGATTCTTTCTGCTCTTTGTCTACAATGTCATATTCTACATCTTGAATAAATTCAACGCTTTCCTAAAAATTCAAAAATGTATATAATATAATTTAATTCAGTTAATTAAACTAAAATGACTATCACTGTATATTCATATTATAATTAAGGTCAACTGCATCATTCAAAAAATTCATTTTTTGAAGATAAATTTGTAGAATGGAATTTATAAGTTATTGTTTTATTGTACTATTGTAATTAATGAAAGTGAGTACTTTTAAATGTGAGTACATAGTAAAGTACTATAATTTTATTTTTGATGGACTACAGTTTAACACGATAATCATTTTTAATATATCAATATGAATTTATTTTGGCATTCATTTTGACAACTTTTTGCATCATGTGAAGTAATAAGTTTTATAAAAACATCGTGTGGCCTTTATTGAAAGAAACTGTACTATAATTAACGGATTATTCGATTTTTACAAGTAACAAGACTCTAAGTATTTGAAAGGAAACAAAGGATTTGCGAGTTTCGTAATGATATAATAATGTATTATGAGTATAATTTGAAATATATTTAATATCCATGTTTACTGAAATTTAACGTGTTATTTTGGAAATACCAAATAATATTAGTGTATAAAAGCTCAGGCTAATATGTTAATTTATATACTTGTATATAAACGTTTGTTTAATCCATCTCACAGCATTTCGGATAAAAACATCGTTATTTTAAAAATTGGATTAAAAATGTATTTCGATTTGGTTTACACTTCCAGTGCATATAAAGGCATAAGTTTACTTTATCTGAATTATATCATTCATAAACATACATAACAGTCTAATATTCTACATAAAAAATTATATTTTCAGGCATTTAATGTAGGTGGATACACTTCTAATTCATCCAAAAAAACAGCGCTGTGTTTTCGGATTATTTTTCTTTCATTACAATATTTTTTGATTAATTATTGATATATTTGATAGATTATATTTCAACAAATGTTTTTGACATACTTTGCAGGATGATTCAATTTCTTTCTGTGGATGAATTTTTATGATGTTAGTATTTAAATGTTCATTTCGTTTGAATTTTTTTTACAAATACTGCATGAAAATGGTCGTTCATTTGTGTGAGATGCCAAATGCATTTTGTGCCGTTCCAAATCAGATTGATCTGGAAAACTTTTATTGCAGAAATCACATTGATATTTACTTACTTTCATTTCTTTTGACGAAGTCTATTTAACATAAGTTTTACAACAAAATTGTTCGCTATACGTTAAAAAAAGAATTGAAGTTATACTATTTTAAAAATGAAATTAAATCATAACGTTTTTAAGGAGTTTTTCTCATTTTTTAAAATAAATTTTGAATGTTTATTGAAAGAAAACATACTTGATAATTAATAACTATGATTTATTGAATTGCGGTAACTTTGAAATTTATCAGAAATTTTCGTTTTTTAACTACTCTTATTAAAATACACTTATATAATAACCAACAAAAATACTTTTTGTCTACTCAAAACTAAGAAATCAATTATATTCTGTTATTACAAATTTAGTTAGAAGAACGGCAATATAATACGCAAAATAAAAAACTTCTATTTCGTTTAAAAACAATTTGTTATAGTAAAAGTTCAATTGAATACATTAACATCTTAAAGGACTATTCTCATAAATTCATGTTATTTTCTATTTCTTTCTTATTCATATACTTATGTTAATGATAATATGTTGATATATAATTATTTTCTTTCATATGTTTATTGGCTTATCAGAGTATATAAAAGTAAAAACTTTGGTATTTGATTTGATCGATTGAAAATTTTAAATTTTAATTTAAAATATAACTGTGATAACGAGCGAAATATTTCAGTCTTTTAGAAATATAATAGATATATTATATATTTTTCTCATAAATTGTAAATTACAGCATATTTGTTTATTATTAAATACATAATTAATTAAGTGTCTTGTATATCCTATCATGTAATCATTATTTATACTTTTAAAAGTAAACTTTATCGACTTTAAAATTAAAAATGTAAAGAATTACTTGAGAAGAAGTTGCTTGTAAATGTTTTCTATTAACATGTCTTAGGAAATTCCTTTTATATTGACTACTATATGTGCATTTCTGATAGCTGCATTTGAATTTTCGTTCGTCTGAGTGTACTTTTTTGTGACTTATTAAATTTCCATGCTGCGAAAATCTTTTGCCGCAATCATCGCAAACAAACGGCTTTTCACCAGTATGAGTTCTCATATGGTATTGTAAGTGGTGTTTTCTCTTAAAACTTTGTCCACATTCAGTGCATTCATGTGTCCTTTCTTCATCCTTTTTAAAGATATTCGTATTTTTATTATTATACGTTATTAAAATTTTCTCTGATTATTACCATAAATAATTTGTAGTTATATAAAAAGATAGTAATAATATATACATATTTATTCGATGTGACATTAAAATTTCAATTTTTTTGTCGTTAGAATTTCGGATAAAACTGTTCTCCAACAATATGCAATGTGTTGGAAAAAAACTAAAGTTACGCTTACCTTTTCTGATTTCATTTCAAATATTAATAGACTTAATTTTAATATTCAATTTATAAATTTTCGCAAGATGAGAAAGCAACAATGCACTACAATAATGTAAAATTGATCAATTGTGCGCAATTGTTAGAATAAGAAAGTTAAGTTATATATATATATATAACTCTCTCCCTCTCTCTCTCTATATATATATATATATAAACATATATATATATATATATATGAACCTAAAATATATAAATATATTTTAGGTTCATATATATATCTGATATACAGATCTGTAAGCTTAATCCGATCTGAACCAAATTGTAGGAGTGTTACTTAAACGTTCGAATCGATACTAAGCTATTCATTATCCCAAACTCTAATGGTAGTATATACGTGACATTCATTTTAGCACCATCCATTAGAGAATAGATGTTACTTAATTTTTGCCGCCATCCACTAAATGTAATCTTGTTTTTAAATTTCCGATCAATTTTTTCAATGGTGTAATCTTCAATTTTATCTTCAATTTCACAAAGAAAACTTAAAATGTCTTCTTTGAAGTCGATGATGGTTCTGTTGCTTTTCATCTACAACTTATCCTAAATATAACTCCACAGAATGTAATTATAGATATTCAGATCCACTGAGTATGGAGTTTATTCTAGGTCTTTCTGGAACAAGTGGGAAACTTTATTTGCTATCAATCGATTACCAAAATAGTTAAAAAACGGTTTCTTATGGATCCTACAGGTAGAGAATTTTGTCAGACAATGGCCAGCATTAGCCATATTTTGTCCAGATTTCTTGACGAAATAAAAAAAAAGTTTATTTTTCAGAATTATTCACTTGGTTCATTCAATATCCACTAAATTTGTTGGATGAATATCGATCTAATTATACATTGTGAGTTGTTGCTGTTCAAATGCGTCTCTACGAATGCCGAGTGTTTTCAGGATAATGCTAATGTCTTAAGAAATACTTTAATTTCTTTCAAAGTGAAAATAATTTTGTTTGATGTAATTTTGTCAGATTGTGATTGATTATGCATGAGACACTAGAAGACAGCCTTTGAATGAAATATGCATGCTGTATTTGAACATGTTGTGTGCTCACATCAGAATAAATGGCATAAATCGATTACTTATTTAAAATTAAATATATAGTGGAGTCCTATACAACGCAGGGGTCACGTTACGCGTTATAGGAAATCGCGTTATCGAAACCTGTGTGATATCCAAAGAGGGGAGTGAAAAAAATAGTTAGAAATAAGAATAATTAAATAAATTAAGAATTATTTTTACAACGAAGAAAACGGAAATCAAAAGGTCGAATGGAGAATGAATCAGAAAACCCACATACTTCCCATTTCGTCCGATTTTGAAACCGATAAATCTGATCAAATGATTGTACAAAGTAAGAATTATTACTAAGGTTGCAAGACAAACTCTGACCTTAGTCACCCCGGCAATTAATTCAGTTTATTTGTCAGATGTTATCAATTTTATGAGGAAGAATGAGCAATTATGCCAGATAGAAAAAGTAATAAATTTGCGAAAAAACATTCGATTTCTGACAATTAACACAAACAACACCCAGATGCAAATCGTACTTAAAAGGGATTGCATCAGAACTTTTTCCGATAGTTTACCCTCCGGACGTGTATAAAAAGGGGTCGCATCCGCACTTCCGGGCGATCATCAAAAAGGAAGTCTACAGCGCGATCGCCATACAGCGCGAAGCCTCTAGGCAGGGACTATTTCGAACTCCTCTTAGGACATGATCGTCTCCAGTTCTCTGACTGTCCACTACCTCTGATACTCAGCTACATCGGCGAATGTCTTCAGACAACTCATAACCAAAGATCATGAACAACGAGTATACATCATGAGGTATTATCTTAGACCGCATTCGTAAGCTCTCTCTCTCGATTTCTTAGATACTTAGTTGTTTAGTTGTAAGTAGTTCGTAACACGTAACGTCTCATATGTATTTAATATTTTATGTTTTGTATTAAATTTGTTGTTTGATAAAACCTGTCTATTATTCGGAAATCGGACCCCTTATCGACTTATTTACCTCCTCCCACTCGAAAAAACGCCCTACTAACTTGACAACGAGAGCTGGTTTACGAACCCGTGCCGATTAAGTCGTTATCAGGCCACCTGACCATCCCTGAGCAACCGACCGCTCACACCTGCATTATCACACTATTTATGTGGGTTTAATGTTAAACTTAGAAGATGAAAAACGTATACGTCTGAATAACAAAATTCGAACTTTCCCTATGTAATAGTCGCGCATTTACGGTAGTTTACTCTAATATATATCTAGTTATAATTAATTTATAACATAATTCAGAATAAAGATAACGATGGCAGTTTTTTATATACGGAAGATTCCACTCTAGATTCTGATAAGAGGTTAGAAAATATTTTGCATTTCTTTAGATTTATAAACAAATAGCAGATGAGTCCGGCGTTGTTCGGGCAAAAAATAACAGCAATGGTTAAGATCATTACATTATTTTGTACTTTAAATCCTTCTATTATATAACATTATATTATTTGATTTATAAATACAAAGAGATCTGTAATAAACGGTTAAATCTAAACGCACAGTGAGTTGTTGACATTTTGTTTTTTTCTGCCGTCAAAATTTTTCATCAAGCTATTCGGACTTGAGTAACTGATATTGAAAGATTACTCGCGGGCCGCATAAATTTATTACATGGGCCAGATTCGGCCCGCGGGCCGTATGTTGGCCATGCCTGTCCTATATCGTCTCTGTTAGCATCTGTATAAATGTCTGTATACATGTTTATGGTGGGTATGATGATAAGTTCTTGTTTTAATATCTGAAAAGATTCTTGACATTTAGGTGTCCAAGCCCAATTTTTATTCTTTTTTAGAAACTTATTTAAAGGGCTTTTAAATTCGCATTAATTTGGAGAAAATCGATGGTAATGCTTTATGGACCCTAAAATGCGCTATAATTGTTTGATATTTGTTGGACATTTTAACTTTTGTGTAGTTTTTATATTTAATAACGAGAGGGAATAACTTTCTAGTTTGATGTTGAACCTCAGATCTAACAAACTGACACAAAGATTTAGGTAGAGACCTTTCTATGAACATAACTCAAAAACTTGAATTAAATGTTTTAGGAGTTCATTCACGTTTTAACTAAAAATTAACAAATTATCAAAATAAATGATGAAAAAAAGAAATCTATATTTATTTAGAATATTTTTGAGAATTCGCTAAAAAATTTGCGGTGAAATCTTTAGATGATTCCACTGGAAGTGACAAGAATTCTTTACAAAGGCAGTTAGTTCTTTGTCTTCAGAATGAAGAGGAGCCTGACAATAGGCTGACGAAATGTCTACAGTAGAAAATATTTTCGCACTTATAAGTGTCCAATAGTTCATCTATTCTTGGAATATGTTCATTGTTAATTTTAATTATCTCATTCAACTTCCTAATATCCATACATTGTCTAGTTTTCTCCTTTTTATACATGTCCCGGAGGGGCTGACTAATACAAAATCTGATGCAACCTCATGTAAGTTCGACTTACGTCCGGGATGTGTTTATGTTACTTGTCACACTTCGAAACCTTTTTATAGATTTATTACTTCTTCTCTCCGGTACTGTCACTTCTCTCATCTCATAAATCTGATAACGATTATCAAACTAACGGAGTTAATTGCTAGAGGTGACTAAGGTTAGAGTTAGTCTTGCACCTTAGTAATGATTGTTGCCTTATATGGTTAGCGTTTAGTTCGTACATCGTACGACATAGAAAGCGTGTGGTTTATGTTTTTCTTCTCCTCTCAGAAAGGGTTAAAACGTCACTTTTTGAAGTGACTCAGAAAACGAAGAGAAATAGAAAATAATAAGGAGTATAAAAAGGAGTAAAATTTTCGAGGCGTGAAAATTCACGCCCGAGTCCGAATTCTCACAATTGGATGTGTTAATATTAAACATAATATGTACTAAAAAAAGGTATAATTATTATTGAGCATAGTTGGAAGAACAAATTCGGACATAGAAACATAAATAACATGACTGCTTTTAATATTTTTTAAAAAAAT
>NW_019387467.1:10506-11560 GCF_000671375.1 Centruroides sculpturatus | reverse complement strand
ATTAAATTTAATAATTATAATTAAATTAATATTTATTAAATAATTTAGAATATTCTGGAAAAAAATAATTGGCTCAGAATAGGACATAAATTCGCATATCCTGCTTACCATGACCTCAGTGTGACACTTTGCTTCCAGACATATTTAATTTTAGATACAATAATACACGGTTATTAATAGTAGCAGAAAATAGCCCAATTCATCATGGTGACCGTTTGGCTTTGATTAACAACAATGGGCTTTGAGATATTTATGTATTGAAGTCACTGCATTGACTGTCATTACTTAACAATGATTATAAGTAATTATAAAACTTATTTTCCATTATAAATGATCTCCTAAATTTTGACATAACAACATGCCAATCTAAATGTTTTCTTGATGTTCCATGTTAAAAAGTATTCCTTTATTGCTCTTTTATCCATATTAAATGAATGCATTTTACAACTGTTCATCTGTATACCAATATGACACCTTCATTCGTTTTGTTATGCCCACATTTTGGATTTTTTTTTTCATTCTAAAATTAAATTCATTATGTTTATTATGTTTCATTATACAGTCGACCCCCCTATAACGTGGGTTCCTATAACGGAAATTCCTATAACGTAGCAAAAAAATTGTAGCAATATTCGTATAAAGGAACTCCTAAAACGTCGTCGCCAACTCGCGTCGCAACAAGATTGATAGAATCTGGACCAATAGTGGATGAGCAGCCAAACTACTTTCCTCCGCTCTGCGTCACGCTACAGAGAGTTTAGGCGGCTAAATTGAGTTTGCTATCGTCTGTACAGTATTATATATAAATTAGGTACTGTATATATAATTATATATTAACTTATTGTGCCGAGTTTCTTGGTGTTCTCTATTCAAGAGTTCTTGACGTTCTTCTGTCGTCAGATCCGTTTCAGGTTCCATTATGAGCTCTTCATTGTTCTTTATTTCTCAGATGTGATTTTTGTTATTCCTTTAGCTGCTTGAGTCTTCTTGATAATACAGTATCTTTCTTAGATAAGATTGAACTGCGGCCTACTGTAGACCTGTTCAAGCCATA
>NW_019387467.1:0-3772 GCF_000671375.1 Centruroides sculpturatus | reverse complement strand
ACTCGAGAGAGTTCTCGAAACTAGATCCAGTCATAAGAGAGATCCCACAATCCCACGCCCGTGAGAAAATACAAAATGGCTGCGGAACACGTGTCGGGCGGAACAACAGTGAAATAACAAAGATATTGTATTTCGAGAGACGATGACATCTGTCTATTATTATAATAATACCTAACGATAAAATAAATGATTTAGAAAAGTTTTTCTTGTTTAACTGCTTTCCCTATGACTTTTTCTGATTAAAAAAAAAGCCAATTTTTATGTTTATAAAATATTTTGAATGAAAAATATTAAAATATGTACAAAATAAACCATTTTGGACTCTTTTTTTATTATTTATAAAAAAAATATAGTTATGGTATTAACAATGTTAAATTTTAACTGACTTAATTTTGCGAACGCATTTTTTTTTATTTATATGAATATCTTAAGGTCAGTTTTTGCGCTAATGTTGCTAATGCACCATTTGAGCGAAAAAAAAATTGTTAAGGAAAACTTTTCTGTTAGCAAACCCTTTGTTAAATATTTCGAATATCACCACTGTATACGGGAGTTTATTTTCCATATATATACACAATATATCCAATATATAATATATATACCGGAGTTTATTTTATGATTTCTTGGGTGTTTTGCTTCATTATTGATACTTGATAAATAAACAGAGCTATCAAAAGAGAAAGATACACACTGCTATTCTTGACGATATTGTGGCTAAAGCCAATGGAAGTGATTTTGTTTTAGTAAACTGGATGTAGCCATAGTTTTAATCAGCTTCTGTTGGACAAAGCATCCAAATCAATCATGACATTTGTCACTCATATGAGACTATTTACACTTAAGAAGATTTTTTATGGAGTAAATTAAGCATCTATTTCATAATTTAATCTAGTAGACTAGGTAATTAACTTGTGTTCTGCAGAGCCCTAGGGTTCTACCAATAAAAATTTGGGGTTTCGCAATAAAATCAGTTGAGTCTAGTCATGTATAAATTTGCCATTGCAGATTTGGAATGTGAGGTGTAATTGTTCTAGTCTCAGTTCAATTGATCTGAGACTATGTTTATAGCTTTATAAACAGTGGAGACTGATTTATTGGTAACAAAACAAACTGAAATCATGATATAATGTTTGACAAGGTAATGGAAACCATATAAAGAGTAAAACATAAACTAAAACTATAAAATCATTAAAAATATCATAATTCTTAAGAAAGATCCAACATATAAATAAAAATACAATTGTTAAATCTGTATATATATTTATTAAAGACAAATGTTCTGTCACCACTGCACACAAATAATATAATATAAATTTTAAAATAAATTTAATTTTTAAAAACATTGTTTGAATTAGCAAAATATGACCTACTTGAACCTATAACCAGTGCGTACAGAGTTTAATCTTCCAAAACGAACGTTTTCTTAAGCCCTTCTAGGTTCTTCTTCAGGTAAATCAGCTGGATCGAACACAAATACAAAAAAATTTGAACAAATCCGAAAGCTGTTGAGTTTGAATCGTTCAGTTTGTTTGTATTTCCGTCACGTGACATGTTTGGAAGTGCTCAAACTTAACGATCAATGTCCAAACACAAGAGAAAGTTATGTCAAAATACATGACATACGTGAGAGTGAGATAAATAATTAATAATGATCTGACATGTTCCCCAGTAATTTTTTTCTTTATTCTTTACTAAGTAATAAATAGTATAATGCTATCTCTCTGTATATAGTAAGATCTGCCATGCCATGGAGAGGCCAATCTCGTCTCTTGTATTAATAATGCATGAGGATGTGTCATATGCATTAAAAATTTCCATCTCCTTTAACCATTTCAGGTGGTCAATGTGCAGTGTGGTGACAATTAATTGCATTCGAGCAAAGTCCGCCACAATTTCGGGATCAGTTGCGTAAGTGGAGAGTGAGGTGGTGTATCTATTGCGAGATTTTCTGTATGATATGGAAATGTCTTGCAAGTATTTTAAAATACTTGCAAGACATTTCCAAGTATTTTAAAATGGGACTGCAATAACATGGTTATTGCAGTCCCATTTTAATAACCATGTTATTGCAGTAACCATGGGACTGGCAGTCTTCCAAGTATTTTAAAATACTTGGAAAACATTGCCAGTCCCATGGTTACTGCAATATCATACAGAAAATCTCGGAGTGCCATAAACTGGCACAGGCTTATTCCACCATTACAGCAGTGGCACAAAGTGGTAGCACGAGGATGAAAAATGTGAGGATATTGCTTATGTTCAACCCCCTCTTGAGGTCTTTATACAGCACCATCACAAAAAAACGAAAGGTTACCCTGGCATACAGGAGATGCAGTACTTTGTTCGACAACTTATGTAAGAGAAAAGACTGATCCAGTATGGAGAGATTATCAGACATCTATACAGTCCTGCTAAGGGATAACTGGTTTAACAGGGATTTGGTATACATAGGATCAACTAACGTTCGTTGGGGGTTAGATTAAAAAAGCATATCTCTGATATACAATGCAATAGATGCATCACCTCACTCTCCACTTATGCAACTGATCCCGAAATTGTGCGGACTTCGCTCGAGTGCAATTAGTTGTCACCACACTGCACATTGACCACCTGAAATGGTTAAAGGAGATGGAAATTTTTAATGCATATGACACATCCTCATGCATTATTAATACAAGAGACGAGATTGGCCTCTCCATGGCATGTGTGGCGACAGCTTTGGCGATAAATTCCAAAGCCGCCACAAGGGGGAACCCCTGAACTGGACAAACCTGACCTATGACACACACATTCTTGTTGGATTTGGACCTCTCCAGACGTGTGTAGTAACACCTTGTGTTTTAACCTGTACAGTTGCACCATAATTCATATATAGAATAAATGTTAATATTTTATTGTATGTGGCCTGGTTTGCAATGATTAATTTCACACAAACTGGTGACCCGGACGTGATATATGTTTTATGGTGCCTCTACCCGATGAAGGACTCTATCGTGCGACATGAAAATTCCATCCATTCGCATCGGATACAATGTTGGACTTTCATCCTTTTTTGGAACTGCCAACTCATACAACTAGACCTTCGAAACGTGTAACCACGNATGCCTGAAAGCTAAAAAGATACATGCTGATCTCATGAAAAATCAAGCAGGAACTAGCCAGGAAAGAGAGGTGTTTAAAGCCAGCCATTTTTTTACACGAGAATGGATTAATCATTTTTACATTACTTCTTATGGGAAAGGTTGGTTTAGTATACGTCCAATTTGGTATAAGTCCAAACATCGGGAACGGATTAAGGTCGTATACCGAGGTTCCACTGTATTTCCAAATCTGATGGCTTAGTGATAGTCTACAAAATTATTTTTATTTGGATTAAAGATACAGATATTTATGGAAAAGATTATTTTATTATGAAAAATTACATATATTTATTTTTGACTCAATTTATGTTCAGCTATCACTAATTTATATACATATTTTAAAATAACTACTGAATTTTAATAATTACCTGGCCAAATGAACCCTTTCCTATTAACGAGTCTATTTCATATCTATCAAGGAACTTTTCTCCATTTCTAATGATGTAGTCATGATTATCATCATCATAGCCATCATTATATAATTTTCTTTCTTTTTTATGACTAGTGTCTTCACCTTGAGTTTGTTGTGCTCTGCGTTTTTTCTTGGCATAATAAACCTAAATACAAGATAACGTTTTTATAAATCAAATTTATTAAATTGGAAAGTTGGCTAATAATAATTGAATTAAATA
>NW_019387466.1:6773-11450 GCF_000671375.1 Centruroides sculpturatus | reverse complement strand
TTTTGTAATTTACATAATGTGGAAATGTGTTTTTTTATGATTTAGTTTGTTTCTATGGTATAACATAGTCATGTTTTAATATTTCTTGTTTATTTTAACTAGCATTGAAGAGGGGTTGGAGTACATTATACCAACCGGAAATATATTTGTAGTTCAAAGTGCGTTTTTTTTGGATTATAGAGACGGATTTACATTTGTAATATACCATACAGCAAGTCATTTATATATTATATATATATATGTCGTATTATTTTGCAGTCGCAGTCGTAAGGTCGAGTGTAGGTTGAAACAAGACAAAGAAAATTTGAGACCATAAAATAACACGTCCGTTCACTTTCGGGTCCTCACTCGAACTCTCTTTATTTTATTGGTGCTGTTAACCTCATTCCAAAAGGGACGAGATTAACAAAGTAAAATACAGAAAATATATACAAAATTTACAAAATTTTAAATATGTTAAATGCCCCCCTCCTGAAAAGGCGACATCATGGAGCCTCAGGGAGGTTGGGCTGGGTGTTATACAATTTATCGGCTTGAACTCTAAAGTTGGTTGGATTATAATACGGTATAATTTTATCTACATTTACAATATCGGTTAATTTATTTAATGATTGGACAGGTCTGTCTATTTCTACGTTACAAGGAGATACTATTTTTAATATGGTGAAAGGTCCATGATACTTTGGAGCAAGTTTTCCTTGGTCGGGATGGAAGAAGGTTTGTAGTAATATTTGATCTCCTACTTTGAAGTTTGGAGTTTGATGTTGACTATTATATTTATCTCTGTTTCTTTCGTGAGCTAATTCAGTTCTTTCGGTGGCAATCTTACGTGCTTCGCTGAGAGAGGGATAATTCAAGTTGTGAGGTGAATCGGGGATTTCTCCGTACATCAAAAACATTGGAGGGAATCCTGTTATAGTATGGGGTGTTTGGTTGTATTCTTTCACAACGTCACGTAACATTTGAGTCCAGGATCGTTTTGGATTTTCTGAATATTTTATTCTTAGTCTAGAGACGAGTGTGGCGTTTAGTCTCTCAACTATCCCGTTGTGCTGTGGTCGCTGAGTACTTGTTAGATGTTGTTTGATTCCATTCCGTTCTAAATATCTTCTGAATCTAGAGGAAGTAAATGAAGGTGCTCTATCTGTTAGTAGACGTTTTGGGCTGCCTGTTTGTAATATTTTGCCTAGACAATCTATGTAGGCGTTTATAGAAGTAGATTTGGAAGGGAAACACCAAGCAAACCTAGAAAAATGATCGATGACGACATGAAGGTAGCCTTTAGTAGATCCGTATCTTTGCATTCCAGAGACAGTGTCCATAGATAACATGTCAAATGGAGCTTTTGATGAAGGTAAGTCACCTAACAAGCCAAACTTTTTATGGTTGTATGTCTTTGCTTTCTGACAAACATCACAATGTTTAACAAACTCTACAACATCGTTGATGACATTCGGCCAATAGTAACGTGGACTGATTAGTTTCAGCATCTGTGTTATACCTGGGTGACCATAGTGTGCATGTGCCCTGGATAGCACCTTGTACTGAAGCGATGGAGGTATGACTTTCTTTATAAATCCCTTCTTTCTGATACAGATTACATCTTCATGATCTCGGAAGAACTTGGGTGAGGTGAGTAATGCGTTATCCTGGTTGGAAAGGACTTCCTCAGTGGTAACAAAATGGCTCACGGGGGCTCTGGATAAATAATCAGCTTCTATATTCTGGCTTCCCTTCTGATGTTTAATGTCATACTGATACATGCTCAGTTTCAAAGACCATCTAAATAACCTTCCAGATGGGTTTTTTATACTTTTCAGCCACTGTAAAGCTTGATGATCGGTGTGTATGGTAAAATAGATATCATGAAGATAAAAGTGAAACTTTTCAATAGATGCTACAATTGCAAGGCATTCTCTCTCACTAATGGTGTATCTTTTCTCATACTCACGTAAGGACCTGGAGAAATAGGCAATAGGAAGTAATCCTTTAACAGGATGTTCCTGTTTCAAGATACTCCCTATACCATCTCCGCTAGCATCTGTATAAAGATGTGTAGGAAGCAAAGGGTTATACATATTTAAGATGGGTCTGGTGATAAGTGCTCGTTTTAATTTCTCAAAAGATTCTTGACATTCAGTCGTCCAAACCCAATTTTGATTTTTCTTTAGAAGCTTATTTAGAGGGGCTCTTAAATTTGCATAATTTGGAATAAATCGATGGTAATGGTTTATGGACCCTAAAAAGCCCTGTAATTGTTTGATATTAGTTGGACATTTTAACTTTTGTATAGTTTCTATATTTGATAATGAGGGGGAGTAACTTTCTGGTTTGATGTTGAACCCAAGATAATTAATCTCAGATCTAACAAACTGACATTTTTTAAGATTTAAGTAGAGACCTTCCCTTGAACATAATTCAAATACTTGTGTTAAATGTTTTAGGTGTTCATCCACGTTCTGACTAAAAATTAACAAGTCATCAAAATAATTGATGAGAAAAGGAAATCTATATTTATTTAGGATATTTTTTAAAACTAGCTGAAAAATCTGGGGTGATGTTTTTAGGCCAAATGGTAAACGATTCCACTGGAAGTGACCAGAATTCGTTACAAAAGCAGTTAGTTCTTTGTCTTCAGGATGGAGAGGAACCTGCCAATAGGCTGACAGAATATCTACAGTAGAAAATATTTTTGCACCTATTGAATATAAGTCTATCTAGCAGCTCATCTGTTCTGGGAATAGGTTCATTGTTAATTTTAATTTTCTCGTTTAACTTCCTATAATCCATACATAGTCTAGTTTTTCCCTCGTCTTTTTTCTTAGCTAAATGTGACTGGGACAGCGTACGGGGACGACGATGGTTCAATTAATCCCGATTTTAGTAATAGTTCCACCTGTCTATCAATCTCTTCTCTATCACGGTAAGATGCTATGTAAGGTTTGAGAGTTGTGGGCCTTTCGTCCTTAAGTAATATTCTAAGGGAAGCTATTTTTAAGGCTGGCACTGAAAACTTCTCGGCAGAAAAAACTTCTCGAAATCCTAAAATAATGCTCTTTAGCTTCTGCTTCTGTTCATTCTTCAGATTAGGGTTAACAACATCCCTAATGTTAAAAATATTTAGCAGAGATTCCTCTAAGGAAGTAGAACTATCCCTACCCCTACAAGTTCCTGCTGCATTCTGAGCTAAAGGAGGTGGGAAGACAAGGTTAGGAGCCTGAAGGGTCTCCCTCTGATCTATCTTATATAAGCTATTACTATTGTTACTTATGCTATTACAAGAATGATTAATATCTCTACTATAGTGACTATTTGTGGAACTAGAGTGATTTGAATGTACTTCGAAAGTAATAGGATCTAATGTTAGGATAGTCTGATTTTGGGAGATCTGATTAAGACTAGAATCTATGACAAGACTGAATTTTCTAATGTCTGGATAAGATAAAATTAAATAAGGGAAATACCTGGATACTACATGTAAAGTAATGCTTTTAGTTAGGCTTCCAATCTTAAGGGAGATTGATACATTAGCCATGCTAGTGGTAGATCCTGCAGCTGTAGTAATAATCTTCACATCCGATTGGTATTGAAAGTATCTGGATAAAGTATCTAATAGTCCTTGGGATATATGTCTGATAGAACTTCCTGTATCAATGAGAGCAGGCATCGTCTTGTTCTCTACCGAAACAGTCAGTAGTAGTCAAGATGGTGAAGTTGGTTCTGATTTATTTGCTTCAGATATCATGTGTACATCTCTGTGAGTAAGAGCTGAATATCTTTGGGGACAGTCTCTTCTCCAGTGCTGGGCTGATAATCCCTGCTGATAGCAAAAACGGCAAGGCGATGGTGGTGTGCTCTTGTGATGTGCTAAATTTCTGTACTGGGGTTGATCTCGTGGTGGAATCCAAGATGGCGTCGTTTTCTTTGTTTGCGGCCATGACAGTACCTGGTTTTTGGCAAAGTGTTGAGATCCTATGTGATTTTCTCGATTCGGTATAGTTGCTAGATGATTTCTTTCTGGGTTTTGGGAGGATGATCTGCTTCTTCTTGAATTTTTATTAACTTAGTAGCCTTCTGAAGCCATTCGACAGCGGTGGTTGGCGGTGCGGCTATCATATATTTTCTAATTTCTGCATTTATGCCGGCATTGAGGCCTGTAATGGTCTGTTGCATGTTTAACTTAGCTTTTTCCGCCAAGGAGGTTTTGTCTCTATAGTAGGTTAAGACGTCTTCATCTCGCTGATGTCGTCGATTTACAAACTGGGTGAAGTAATCTTCTTCTTCCTGTGGAAAGTACTCGAGTAATTTTTGTTTAATTTTGTTTCAATTCGTTTCCTCTACTAAATTTTCACAAAAATAGTCGAAAGCTTCATGCTGTAAATACTCTGGTATGTAAAAGTGAAGCTCCTGTTCGTCAATCTTTTGTCTCGCCGCTTGCTTCTCAAACAGTCTCATCCACGAAGTCAAACTTAGCTTTCCACGTGGGTTAAACGGTATAAGATTTAGTTTAGGAGAGGTAGAACTACCTGTTTCTGGGATGGATTTGTCTCTAGATTTACTCATGGCTGGTACTAAGGTAATCCTGTCGACTCTTATAAATTGTCGTATTATTTTGCAGTCGTAGTCGTAAGGTCGAGTGTAGGTTGAACAAGACAAAGAAAATTGGAGACCATAAAA
>NW_019387466.1:3844-4824 GCF_000671375.1 Centruroides sculpturatus | reverse complement strand
AAGATGTTTTATGAAAACGGAAGAAATGAATTGAGAAGTTTTCTAAATATTAAAATTATTTATAATTTTAATTTACTCAAGAAATTTTTGATTTGAAAATAATTTATAACCTGAAAAATTAATTTATTAGGTTATAAATAATAAAAGTTAATAAGGTTATAGAAAATAATTCTTCCAAACATTCACGAGACATTGTTCTCACACACGTTTAGGTCGACCTGCGCAGTCTGACACTGCGCCAGGAAAATCAAATGGTTTTTTCAATTCTACTCAGGTGGTCGGTACAGGTCGCCGAAGCTGTTAAACTGTCCCCCATAAACTACCAAGAATTATAAAGGTCAGGCGTGCATGATTACTCCTTTGAGAATTAACCTAAAGAATATGGCCGATTCTACTCTGGTGGTCGGTACAGTTCGCCGAAACTGTTAAATTTCCCCCCCCATACATCCAGGAATAACTCAAAATCAGGCATGCATGGTTACTCCTTTGAGGATTAACCCATGGTGTATAGCAGCCTTAAGGTAATCCTGTCGACTCTTATAAATTGTCGTATTATTTTGCAGTCGTAGTCGTAAGGTCGAGTGTAGGTTGAAACAAGACAAAGAAAATTTGAGACCATAAAATAACACGTCCGTTCACTTTCGGGTCCTCACTCGAACTCTCTTTATTTTATTGGTGCTGTTAACCTCATTCCAAAAGGGACGAGATTAACAAAGTAAAATACAGAAAATATATACAAAATTTACAAAAAATTTAAATATGTTATATATATATATGTTTCACATATTCAATCACTACAAAGTACTATGTGGCAAAATTATGTTTACTGAATAATTAGAAAAACAATATAGAAATAGTAATTGTATGAAAAAAATATATTTTATGGCAATGAATGTAATAGCACTTAATGAAAACATTTTGGAATATTTTGCAAAAGAGTTAAATTCAATTAAACTTTAAAGATTAATTATTTAGTAATT
>NW_019387466.1:0-3735 GCF_000671375.1 Centruroides sculpturatus | reverse complement strand
GGGGTATAATTTCGCAATTTGTGTAAAACCCAAGTCGGATGTATGTAAGCTAATAAATGTTCTCGTTAATCTTATCTCGTCTTTTGATTCGTTCACGGTTAGAAGAAATCACCACATAGAGTCTCTCGAGTCTCCGTAGATATAACAAACACAGAAATAAATAACACAAAATAAATTGTGGCTATGTGTCGATTCCGCGCGACACGTCTGAACATGTAAGCCGAACAATAGTGTGGAGGGATTGAGTAATCGAGAGTTGCTTAGCACTCAAACAAAAGACGAATCGACGAAATTTGAAAATCGCATAACTCCGGGTTCGCGTAAGTCGGGGTAGCGTAAGTCGAGGTATTACTGTATAGTTAATAATTATTTCCATTCAAAAATTTTCTCCTGAAAGGTGTTAATAAATATATTAAAATATATAATTTGTAAAAGGGCCAGAATACAGCCAGAGTCGTGTGTCTAACACATCTACTTGACAAATAAAGTTTGTTTTTTATATTATTTATTTTACAATTACTACAAATTTTTAACATCAGTACTCTTATATAAATTTAAATGTGAATAAAAGATATCTTTTAAATATCAGTTCCATATTAATTATTGATAGTCAAGCTTAAATACGAATATAGTAGAATCTCGCTAGTCTGGCTTTACTGGCAAAGAATGTTATCAGATTAAATAGGTAAATGTCTACAATAAAACTCCTTTATTGTTGAAAAACAATAAAGGAGTTTTATAACCTGTAGAGCTGTGAGAAAGTCTACCGAAAATTTGTTCGGATTGAAGAGACATTTACCTATTTAACACATAATACAGCTACCATTAGAAAATTCAACAATGTTATCAGAATTAACGGATTACTGGGAGTTTATAGACCTAAAAGCAGTAAATGAAGGTACCTGTTGTCCTTCGGTGCTGATTTTTTGGGAGTCAGGCTGGAAAATGTTAAGGTTTACTGAAGCAATAATGTACACAAAAATGAAACTCGAGTAACAGTTAAAAAGTATGCCGAGTTAGCAAGAGTATGACATAAATAATAAAATCATTTAAAATATTTGTTAGTATTTGTACCTGCTTCTCTCAAATATAGAACAGTAACAAACTAACAGTAGTATTTTAATTTTACAATATATTTATTACAGTCTTCCATTAACATGTATACAAGCAAATTATTTCTGACTGACTTATATTTGGATTAAATAAGAATAAAAATAAGTTTATGAAAGTATAAATTTAAAAGGGTTGTTATTTTAAAGGGAAAGGTAGATCTACTTATTCTGATTAAACAAAACTTTTTTAATGTATTTGCAAATGAAAGAACACATGGCCATATAGAATATTAAATATTTGTATTCATACATAGAAAGCTTGTTATAGGATGTAATATCAATATGCATTAAAATATCATATTACAGTAAAGAATTTTAAGAAATTGAAAGTCTGGTTATCGATGTTTTATATGATGAAACTGTTTATTAAATATTAATTGATTATTATAGGAACTTCAATAGCTAATTAATAATTCATAATAAATAATGATCAATTGTAGAAAATGTTAAACATTTTCATCTACTTGTGTATATCATGAACGTTTCAATTATATTGCGAAAAAAGAATATTTCGTGTTCTAATGAATGCTTTATCAGAAGAGTAATTAGTAATTATTCAGCCAAATAACGTTCATACGAGTATATTGGTATAAACTTCTTTCAAAAGCTCTTTTAACTAATCATAATATAAGAATAATGAATTCTTAAAATTCAAATAATTATTTTTATATTATAATTTATTGGTGTCATTTTGCTTGAACTAAATTTAACCAAAATTTATCACCAATCATAGCTTGTTATATTTAGTAAATATTATATTATTATTTTATGGAATAACGTCCATGACTGGTGTCGGTGATCCAATTAATTTGAAAAGATTTATTTCACCATGCTACATTTTAAAGGTAATTTTAAAGACTTGGGAGAAGCGTTATATTCAATTAACTGACGAGTGAGATATATTTAGCCCATCATTTCCCCCCAAATTTTGGTTACTATTATCAATTTTAATTTTAATCATCTTATTTTAATTTTAAGCCAATAATGTATTCTCTTTAAATAAAAAGTTAAAAATTTTATTGTATTTTAAGCTACATATATATTTTATATCTCTTTTTGTTTTCTCTTCTTCATGAAACAATTGTTAGTTATTAGACAAGAGGCCCTTTGCACCCACATCTCGAAGATACGTGTATGAATGCGACACCGGGATTGTTTATGTTTATCAAGCAAAGTTGTAAAGGAATTTCGCCTATTTTTCTAATTTTAGGGACCCCCTTCTAAATTTTTGCAATACCTATTGAAAATAATTAAGAGAAACAAATTAAAATAAAAAATTATTAATTGTTATAAATCTCAAAACATCTAGAAGAAAAGACAAAGGGGATGACCGTCGTTTCCCCCTTGTTTAATAGTGTTGGGTCACAGATGTTACTCTATCCATTTCATGTGGACACAGAATTCATAATAGACAAAAGAGAAGCAGGACTAAAGAATAACCAATCATGTTTATCCTTCATTACCTCAACTTCCTCCGAAATCAAATGATTGGTCAGAAAAAAAAAATAGAACAAGAAGCAATGACGTAAAACACGGAGAAAGAGAGAGGAAGAAAAAGCAGAAAGTGAGAGAAAAAGGAAGAGATAAGAGGAGAGTGACGTAACATTCAGAAAGAAAGTTAACCTTGAGAAAAGAGGGACAACATAACAGTAGCGAATCGCGCCCAAGGAGACTTTAAATCTGGAGGAAATAGAGTTAGCAAAAAGATGAAGATAAGGAAGGAAAAGGATAAAGCTCAAAAGGAACCGAAAAGAAGACAAAAGATCTTTGAAGAGAATACATCTCATTTCTTGGTTTGATCTGAGTCGCAAAGTTTTTGATACCTCCCGTTGGGTACCTCCGATTTACTAATATGGAAATAGACTAACTTCCGAGGATAGACTTGTATTTAATATTAATTTAAAACTTAATTCTAATGTTATGTTTAGTTTTCTTCGTAATAAATTTTCTTTTTCATTCTTAAGTTGGTTTAATGGATATTGCATTCATCTTCCTGAGAGGCTCATTCCTGGACGTCTGAGTGACTCCTTACGTATCTCACTTTCCTAGAGTTTAAATCGGAAGTGTGTCCGATAACACACGTCTGGTGGCAGGGTCCTACCTAAAACTTCCCAGGACTCGATTTTTAACGGCCCAAGCCACACAGACGTTTATAATTTTATTGTAGATTCTAATTTGTATTATGCTGATAAAGGAAATTTTAATTAACAAAACAGTTTAAAAACTGGTTTTCGGAATATTAACGGTTTAAAGAAAAACTCTTTCCTACTGAATAATTTCTAAATAATATCTATTTAATTTTTAGAATAATTGAAACTTGGTTGCTTCAAGAGAGAAAAGAAGTTATTAACGAATTTAAAATAAATTCTCAGTTTATTTTTCGTCTGCTAATAAAATACAGCTAACAATAAGAGTTGAGTTATTGGTGGATTACTTTTATTAATTCACAATTTACTTAATCAATAATGACAATATATGTATATTAATAATCATTTTATAACGATTGGCATTATAAAAGAAAATCTAGTAGTATGACAGCATTCAAATTCATAACAATTCAGCACATTATTAATGGATAATCGTTTTAATAACAGAGCATTTACTAAATTAAATTAAAATATTA
>NW_019387465.1:2451-10883 GCF_000671375.1 Centruroides sculpturatus | reverse complement strand
TAAGATCTTGGTCGATATCTGTCTATTTCTATTATTTCACCAGGCTCCCAGTTTCTTTTATCAATTTGGATCATCACTCGGTCATGTGGATTTAAATACTAACTGGTATTTTTTCAGCTTTGATTCTTTATGCCCCACGGGCACTGTAGTGTATCAAATAAAAAAAAACATTCCTATGACAGAGCTGAACGAAAAATTTTAATTTGATTTTTTTAAGATAATTGAAGAACTCACAAAGGAAAATGATTGTTATTATACCAGAACATGATGAACCTGAAAAATACGCCTCTAAACAGGTCAATNTGAAGAACTCACAAAGGAAAATGATTGTTATTATACCAGAACATGATGAACCTGAAAAATACGCCTCTAAACAGGTCAATTGTATAAAACCACTGAACACTGATAGTTGGTCGTGGGTTCGCGCCTGGTTACGTGGAGATTTTCGAGTTTTTTGACCTTAGCAATAACTAAATAGTGGCCAATCTCACAAAAACCTCCTGAAAAATATTCCCCTCTCGGCAGATCGCCCATGTGTCACGTTGCATTATACTAATAAAACACAGCCTCTAAATAATAAAGAAACATTCCTTATATAACATATCTAGTTATTTAATTAATAAATAGTATACTACGAACGGAAAGAATTTAAAAAATTCTAAAATGGTTTATTAAACCGAAAACGTCGGTATTTCTATTTTTAAACATATAGATCGCTCGCTGATACTTGACTGAACATGGCGGTACCAGTTCATATGTCGCTACTGTATCATGCGAACACTGTAGTTTGGCCTTTTTCTTAAAAACTCTTTCCGTACCGTCGGCATAAACAGGGTTTTTTTTAGCGATCCTATTATAATTATATTATAACAGACTCGCTAAAGTGGCCGAGCGGTTAGAGTAATATCCTATTGCTATGAGGGACCCGGGATAGAATTCGGACGGGTCGAAAACCTCAAAAACTTTTTGGGTGATGGCCGTCCGGATATGCCACGCTTTATTTCCGGTTGCCCCCTCACGGACCTGGCCGAATTCACAAAGGACTCGATAAAAAACAACCTCTTTTGCCAGTTAGAGCCATCGGAGTCAAAATTAAAATAAAAAATTCAAATAACAAATAATAATTTAAAAATAAAGTTTATTATTAATTCACTTAATTAAATTGTATTTTTTTCTAATTAATTAATTAAAACATTACAATATTTGATGAAGACGATAAAACGAAGGCGATCTTTTGGCTATATTTTGCTATCGACGTTGGTTAAGCGAATTTGGCAAGAACCAGAGCATGTCGTCCGCTAACAAGTCATGTGTTTACGATGCCCAAGATTGTATTGTTGGACCTCATTGTGTGAGTGCGAGAAGGAACGGAAACATGTCGCAGAATGAAAATTTAGCGAGTAGCGGTGGAAGCGGCGGAGCGATGGTGGGTACTCAGGAGTTATCGGCTTGCAGCTTTTCGGACGACGAAACACCAGACGGTGTTTGGGGAAGGTTATTTCCCTGCAACTCGAAATTTATATCTTTAGGTAAGTAAGTTACCTTCGATTTCAGGTGTAATTGGCAACACGTGTAACACGTGAGTAACACGTGTTTGGTTTATTTCCCTCAATTTCTGTGTTTTGTATTGCAAATTCGTCAATTAACGAATACAATTAAGAACAGTGATGTTTTAATTAACAGTCGATTTATTTAAATAACCATAAAAAGTATTTGGGCCTAAAATATGTTTTGAATACTTTTAATTCAATTGAAAGTATTCAATTTCTTTCAGAATAATATTCTTTGAAAAAGTTTAAGTCATAACTGTTGAAAACTCCATTAAAATTATTCAAATTGAAGTATTTTATTTAATTAGCCTTTTTTAATAACAATTAACTGGACGCAGTTCGTGTTGAGCGGAGCGATGTAGACTAGATGAGTGCATTACAAAGTTTAGAAGCCATTGAAATGTAATGAGATATTGAAATTAATGATTACATTCAATGAAAAAAAAACATCTGATTAATGAATAATTCAATATTAATCAATTATTTTATTTCTCATAATAAAAATGAGTGCTTTTTTATCAAATTATTACTTATACTACATGACTGTAAATTGTTCTAGATTTGTTTGTTTTGGTTAAGTTATGTCAATGCAACATTTGGGTGATCTGCCTAGGGGAAATGTCTTCCGGGTAGTCTTTTTAAGGGTAACTGGCCTCTATTTGGGCGTTACGGATGTGGAGAAAATCTGGAAAACTCCACATGGCTGGCCCGTCCTGGCAAGGTGCAAACTCTCGACCGAATTCCCAGCAATGGAACCGTTTGGCCATTTGTGGATTGTTCTAGAAGAAAGATCATAGTTTGGATGTTGAGTTTAACATCAAAGTTATCTTCTAGATGTGTCGGAAACATTCTAGAACGTTTGTCAGGTGGGTACGCGTAGCCTGGTGCAAACTACTTGGTATTGCGGCAAACTGGTCGGAGTTGACTACGAAAGAAATTTGCTTGATTATCATAGGTTGGACACTATCAATTGTGTGATTACGGACTTGGCATTGCACTTTGTTTTCTTACTTAGATGGTTCCTTTGATGACTCTGATTGATCGTGTTGGATATTTCGAATGACAATAGGGAGTCTTTTGACAGAGGTCGAGGATCTCTGTCAAAAGAATTGCAGTGACAGTCCAAACCATCAATTATACACACATTTATTAATTAGTTGAGTAGAAGTTAGTAGCTATTCATTACAGATGCGTTTGTTAATTGATTAACGAAAAAGTAACCTTCAAACCATAATTAATTGTACATTTATTAGTTATTCAAGAAAAGAGCAAACTCTTGAACATAGGCATTATTTATGGAAAAAAACATATGATTTTACTTTTAATAAAAGCAGTAGTAATGACTAATAGTATTAAATGAAACCTTGCACGAGCCAAGTCAAGGGTACAGTACATCAAAGCCAATTTCTCTTTTCTGGTCAATATAATTACAAACGTTCAAAAACGTATGTTTTTAATTGTTAGTCGATCGTACCACATCGTAAATTGGTTCAGTGTATGTGATTGATATATAGGTGTGGTGAGTAGTGAGTTTTTGTATAATTACAAAGCTTGAAAGCCAAATTTCCCTTCTTAGTGCAATTGAGATCATCCATGAAGTGCAAGATACAGTAGAAAATCTTCCAAATTCTCAGAAAAAAAGTGGAATTAAGGAAAAACTGAAGTTTGTTATTTTTTAAATTTGGGACTAAACATGATGAAAGAAATTGCCAAGGCATTAATTGAAAACAACAGTGCTCGAGTACCATGCGTTTATGGCATTCGAAACATTGTGGCTTTCAAAAATGCTCCAGTCACATTGCGTGAAGTAGAAAGATCTTTTTTGCTATAAATCTGTTTTTCATAGGTATTGCCACTCTGAAAAAAATCTAAAATTATATTTACTTTTTATATAGCAGTTAGGCATTGTGGAGTCTGTCACGAAATTGAGAGAACAAAAATTAAGTGAAGGTATGATAAATTCGATAGGAAGATGAAGACACTCATCAACTTAATTAATTTTTAAGTTGAATTTTAGAGCCTGTACACACTAGGCGTTTTTAAATGCGCATTTAACGCCGAGCTAACATGCGTTAGCTCAGCGTTCGACGAGCGTTAGTTCAGCGTTAGCATTGGCTCAGTTTGGAAATGGACATGAAAGTAATTGATTGTGTGTGCTCCTCCATCGTCGCTATAAGGCAGCGCATATATCTCAAAGCGCCCGTAAAGTGCCCGCAAAACGTACGTTTTAACAAAAATCTATAAACGCGCGTTTAACCAAAAGCACGCGTTTGAGTGTGTACGCCTACATAGAACTCTTGGTTCTTTAAAACGCGCGTTTAAAAATGCCTAGTGTGTACAGGCTCTTAATCCTTCCTCATTATGTTTCATGTTTTGTATGAGAATAAAATGATCCTTATATATTAATATAGGAATTTCTTTGCTTAAATATGTTTAAAATACTGTATTTCTGTAAAAAATATACATATAAATTCTACAAATTTATATGCATATTTTATAGATTTTAATGGTGTAAAGTTTTGGGACCTAGTTATCACTTTTAATTCTTTTGACAAGGTTAAAATATTATATTTTTGTATTATTTTGTTGTATAATATAATTTTTAATGTAATAATGTTATTAATTTCAGTTTTGACTAAAGACAAATATACTTTTGGAAGAGACTCTGAATGTGACTATTGCTTTAATTCGCCCCAACTTAAAAGCCACTCATCTTTCACTTCTTTAAGCAAGTTTCATTTTTCATTAATAAGAGTAAGTTAATTAAAAAGAATTACTTAATTATGCATAACTTAAAATATCTTTTAAATATATTATTTATTTATTTTTAGTTATTTTTATATAATAAAATAAAATTCAGTTATTAATATGTTAATCCTGCGGTGCCTAACCTTTAGTCCATCTGGAGCAAATTAAAAAATTTAAAAATTTTCGGCAAGCCACACATAGGATGATGATCTTATTTTTGAAAAAAAAAAGTGGCAACAATACGTAAAAGAAAACACAATAATATTACACTATTACTGTTTATTACTACTACAAATTACAATAGAGCATCGATTATCCGACTCAATTGGGGACTGGGGTTGGTCGGATAACCAAAAAATATGAAAAAATACATTATTAGTATAGTATATTAGTATATCCCATGTAATTAGTATATGAGTATAGCGCTATTAACCTACTTCGCGTTGAATTTACATCGATGTTAAGCCCAACAAAAATTTTTTAAAATAATAATTGTTGCTATTGTATCGTTAAAAAATTAGAAAATTAAGCCTCGTTTAAATACTGGCTCTCTTTCACGGTCGAGCCAATGTTGCCAGCTAGAACATGCAAAAATAAATTAAAGTAGCCAAGACATAGCCAAATATTGTAGTGCCACATCACTAGCGGACATTTGAATTTGCCGACTAGAACGCGGTCGGTTAACCGATGTGACGGTTGATCGGGGGTCGGATAATCGATGCTCTACTGTAATACAATACAGAATAAAAAAAAATACTTATTAATAATCAATGTGAAGACTGACATCACATGTTTTCGGCTGGTTTATTGTACTGTGGTACATAAGGTGTTACAGCAACTGTCATATAATCATTCATATGTTTATTTGTTATTCTGAATCTGAACTTTGATTTTAAAAATTTCATTGTCAAAAAGCCGCTTATACAAAGGTAAGTTGATCCAAAGCAGGAGTTTATTCAAAAAGAGTTCTTTGTTTCCTCTGAAGTTCAAGACTGAGTATATTCATTTTAGTTGTTATATCAGTAAGAAAGGATAAATCTGACAAACAGTCTTGATCATTAAGTTCTTCATAAGTTTTGTTTCTGGATTCTACAAACAGTTATATCTCTGGAAGAAGCTCTACAAATCATTGTAGGACTTTTTCCTTACTAAGCCATCTAACTTCAGAATCTAAGATTACAGTTCCATACTCATCTAGTTCTTCAGTCAGTATTTTGAATAATATGCTCTGAAGCGGTCTGGTTCGATTAGAATTTACAGTTTTTAGAACAAGTTTCATGACATGTTCATAACGCAACACTTTTCTACATAATGCCTGTTGATGATTGATGCAGTGATAATGAAAAAAATTTGGAAACTCTGCATCATTCTTACATAATGTGATGAAGCCAACATTAGAACGAATCATGGCAGATGCTCCGTCGGTTGTTATGGACACAAGTTTTTGAAGAGGCATCTTAATTTCTTTAATGTAGTTTTTAATAACCTTGGAATATGTCCTTTCCATGTGTATTTTCTTGTAGTGCCAAAACAGATTATATCTTCTTTTACCGAGGGATCATTAAAGACCATTCTTACAAAAATATTTATTTCAGCGATATTGTAGATGTCTGTTGATTCATCACATTGTACACTTAATGCATTGTTCTAAATTTTTTCTTTTTCTTTAGAAGTGTTGAACACTAGATCGTGTTCTTTTTTTCTTTGTAATTTGATATTTTCAGACATTGCTTTTATTCTACAAGTGACTGAATTCCTTGATAATTGAACATCTTCAATAGATTAAATAATTTCCGTCTTATTTTTAAATTCTTGAAACAATGTTTCTGATGTAGCAAGCGTTGCTTCTTTAATTATGTTGCTGTCGTCAAAGGATTTTTCATGCATTGCAAGTATATGTGCAATCTTAAATGAAGGAATTGTAGCAGCTCTTCATTTAGTCATGGACTTAGTAAATATAGATTGTTGGGCAACTAATGTTGTTTTTAATTCTTTCACTTTAGATTTTCTTAACTGCTGTTAATAAGATATTCAGTATCATATTTTTCATGAACCGTTGCAAAATGTCATTCTATGTTGCACTTTTTCCAGTAGCAACTATTGAACTGCAAATCAAACAAATACATTTGTTCTTAAAATAAATAAGAAATATTTCTCTTCTCAGTCTTCTAGAAAAATTGTATGTGAATGTCCATGTTATATTTTTCTCTGACTCCTATTTAGACATAATTAGGGTAACCATAAGATGAATACAGTAGACCCCTCTATAACACGGGTTCATATAACACGGTGAAAAAATTGCGATTGTGTTTGTATAACACGCTAAAGAGATTGGTATAACATAGTAAAAGAATGAGACAGATTGTCGTGTTGCAATAGGATTGGTCAAATCTGGACCAATAGTGGACGAGCAGCTGAAGTACTTGCCGCTGTCCGTTGCCATGTGTATATACGGAGAGTTTAAGCAGGAAAGTTGAGTTTACTATCATTTGTACAGTATATAAATTAGATACTGTAAGTTTAATACTGTAATTTTATAATTTTTACATTATCTAAAATTTTGTCTTTAGTCATCAGAATAGTTTATCAGGAAATGCGTTCATTGTTCAGTGAGCTGCTCCGCAATGAAAACGAGCTTAAGCAATGGCGTCTTCAAATGGTGTGACTAGGTACGTATTCCTACAATTTTTTGTTTATAGCATAGTTTATATGGATTATTCCTAAAAAATTATGCGTGATTTTGGAAATGTTCGAGTCAAATTAATCTAGAATCGATTAATTTTATGGAAGAAAACCTTTCAAACAGCCATAGCCCCCAAACTGCACAAGTGCCGGGCTGTGATTGGCTCATGTATTTAAGTGACTCATACAACATGAAATTCATATAACAGATCACATCTACTCTGCTATAGGGTGGTCTACTGTATAATTGTTAGTATATTAATTCTTAAAATAAATCAAACAAATATTTTTATACGTGGTTAAAACCATTTGTCAGTTCATACACAAATTCAAAGTTCACTCCGTGTATATATGGAAATGCATTAAATAATGCGAAAATAAAAACATACAACCACTATAAAAAATATACATACATTTCTCTCGCGGCCAATGATAACTCACTGCATTAAGGGGAAGGAGAGAGGTGGGAAGTGTCATCAGTAGATGTGCATATCAAGTGGTCATTGTTCAAGGCTAGCCAATTGTTAGACATCTCACTTGGGCTGAAAAAGACATATGATCTAAACAGTCATTAATAAAAGTGATGAATCTGAATATGTGAGCCAGAGAGTGGTACGCAAGTAACTCGTTGCGTGCCAGCTATGGGTTGGGCACTGCTGTGTCAATCTGTTATTTTATATTAAAAAAGAAAAGTATTTAATTAGGCCTATAGATGATCTTCATTTATATATTGTACACTTTCTTGGTAATCCATCCTCTCAATTATTTAGCATACTTCTTTAGTGTGATCACTTATGTGCTTCAGTTTCCATAAAAATGTTAGTCGTGTGGAGTAAACAGGAAAACACGTGTACATCCAATCTCCCTGCACCCTTACATGGAAGGAATGACTGGATTAATATGAGTTTAGTGTGATTTTGATGATATGAAACCGTGCTTTACAAATTGTTTATGCTTCCAACACAATAAAGTGCTATAAATTAAGACACTTGGCGGGTTTTCTCATCTTTATTTAGTTGATACGTAGTCTATAAAATTCCGTGTACATGTGAAAATAAAAAATTTTATATAGGTGAAACTAAACATAAAGTTAAAGTAAGATTGAAAGAACATATAGCCGATTTGAAATATCGTAGACTAAATTCTGCTTTTCATGAACACTGCCTTTTAAATAATTGTAATATAGACAAAAATAATATAGATATTTTACACAGAGAAAAAGATACATATAAAAGAAAATTCAAAGAAAGTATAGAAATAATCAAAAATCAAAATAGTATAAATAAAAATCCTAGCATCTCTATAAACGAAAACTGGTTAAAAATTTTATATTAATTGTATTCACTAGATCCAAACTATTATTATTGTGAGCAATGTGCTAATTAATAATAATTATCGAACTGTTAAATAAATCAACAATAACAAAAAACTGTAATGTTGTAATGGGAGTCA
>NW_019387465.1:0-1678 GCF_000671375.1 Centruroides sculpturatus | reverse complement strand
GTTACTCCGATATACTCTTTCTCAATACCTAATTGTTGGTTCTCAAAGGGTATACTGTATACACCCGGTTGGTCTTCTAAATTAATTTTGTCCTTGTCGTTTCTTAATAATCTATAAATATTGGGTGCTCTTTTATATATTATCCTTGCATTTTTGTATTTTCCTAATTCCTTCACCACCTTCTTCGTTTGTTCATTGTATGTGAACTTATTGAATGTAGTATTGTTGTTATGGTTTGGATTCGTAGCTTTTTGTTTACCGTAGCTTTTTACAAGGCCTATGATTGTGGACTTTCTGTATCCTAAAGTCCTTGCTATCTGTTGAATTCTATTAATTTCTTTATCCCTGTCTTGTACATTGGTGCAGTACAGGAAGGCCCTTTTGATCAGTGCCTTAAACGCAGATAATTTATATTTATATGGGTCTTTTGACCATGCCGGTATGTATAAAGGAGCGTGTGTTGGTTTTAAATATACGTTCGTTTGTATGTTTCCTAATTTGAATTCCATGTTAATATCCAAGAAATGGATGTTCCTTCGGCTTTTTTGTTCTAATTTTAGCTTCAATCCGTGCTCATTATTGTTGATTGTTGTTAAGAAATCATGTACACACCATGCGTTAGCTCGGTGTTCGACGACCGTTTAGTGGAGAGTGCGCATTGGCTCAGTTTGGAAATGGACGTAAAAGTAATTACTTGTGTGTGCCTCCTCCATCGTCGCTATAAAAGATGATGGCAGAGGCAAAGAGAATTTTGGGTGTACCCAATATTATGAGATAGACTGACGCATGGAATGTTTGTGACGTTGTATCCAAAACTAAGACAGTATGAACACAAGTTTTTTAATTCTTTTAGAATATCTATAAAATCATTTGACGATGGCTGGTCTCTTTTAGATTTCATCAATAAATAGATCAGTATCGAAATGATCGTTCTCCATTTCGGCCAATGTACGTCCACTCTACCCAAAAGCGCGCGATTGAATGTACAAGAACATGGCAGCACATATATCTCAAAGCATGCGGCTGGCGTCTGCAAAACGTGCGTTCTAACAAAAATCTATCAACACGCACTTGGCCAGAAGTGTGCGTTTGAGTATGTATACCTATGCAGAACTCTTGGTTCTTTAAAACGCGCATTTAAAAACACCTAATGTGTACACAGCCTTAGAGGGGCAATAAACTCAGCAGGAGGGGAAAGTGTATATAACAGATGAATGTAAGAAAATGAGATCTTTTTGGTAGATGGACAATTGAGGAAGTTACTTCCAATGATAGGAAGATCTCCAGGTCTTAGTGATTCTGAAGGATCATCCAACATTGGACAGCTTTTGTATTACTACTAAGTTACAGCACTTAAGTACAATGCAGACTATATGCCTCACTACCTGACATGCTAAATCTTCCCTATATTTACATTATGGTAGGATAAATATAAAAACAAAGATAATATTTTAATTTGTTACAAAATAAACCATATGCAGGGCCAATCAATTTTATGTATAGTGGTGTACTTTTTACTTTTTGTGAATTTAACATTAATATTTTATTTTCACAGGAAAAGACAAGTACAGGAATATTTACATTGCTAGAAGATCATAGCAGTAACGGAACTTATATAAATGGAGTTAAAGTTGGTAAGCATCCTAAGTTTAAAATTATTTTCCTTTATGACCCCCCC